>NC_134694.1:106472932-106732932 GCF_050947455.1 Rhinoderma darwinii | reverse complement strand
TCTCATGCAAACCCTTTCTACCAGGTCTATATATATATATATATATATATATATATATATATATATATATATAAATAGAAGAAATCCCACAGCACTCCGATGTATCAAAAAGGTGTAGTTTATTCAGTCAACAGAGCTGCAATGTTTCCGTCCTGCTATAGGACCTTTTTCAAGCATAGCGTGGAGTAGCTAAAGGCTCATGGGCCCTGGTGCAAGAATTCAGCTTTGGCCCCGCTACCCCTCCTCAACACCGCCAGACGCCTGCGCATGCCTATGCCCAACTGCCTTGCCCTACAGACCCCATGAATGCCTCCACAGTATAATTCTCGCCATAGCTTCCCACACACAGTATAATACCCCCCCATAGCTGCCCCCACACACAGTATAATGCCCCATAGCTGCCCTATATAATGCCCCCATATAGTATAATGACCCCCTTAGCAGTCCCATACAGTATAATGCTCCATCGGCAGCTACCATATGAGCCCCCCTCTCATACCCAGTATAATGCCCCCATATGTAGGTACCCAATAGAAAAATAATAACATAATTACTTGCCTACCACCGTTCCCACGACGGGTCCTTCTCCTCCTCTGCACTTTGCTGTGAGTGACTCGGCGCAGACAGGCGCAATGACGTCCCTACATTGCCTACGCCGAGCCGCTCGCAGCACAGCGAATGCTGGAGCAAGGTCAGCGGTGTGGCAGCGGGGGCCCGGTTGCATCTGCGAGCAATGCGACCCCCTATAGCTATGCCACTGTATGTATATATATATATATATATATATATATGAGCCTCCTTTACATACACACACCAGCTGTTCCCATAATGTGGGGCAAGTCCATATTAACTGCAGCTGCCCCTTATACATAAAACCACAAAAAAGAAAACACCTGGGATAGTTGGGGGTCCCAGACACTGTTTGATTATAAAAAAAATTAGACATCAAAAGGGTTTGTGCTATGTGACACGTAGCTGGACCCCCAGCAGTCTCACCCACATCTGTATGAAATTATCAGGCACGAAACAACTTCTTCGGTTTCCATGTCAACCAGAATAAGCAATGTGCATATAGCGTGCGTGTAGTCGGCCATGTACATACTCACTTAGGGCCATTCACAAAATTAGAGTAAAGAATATGTCATCATTTTTTTTAAACCATGTTTTTCAATTTTATTCAATGTTTGACATTCCAGCTTTAGGATGATTGGTGCCCTATGCAGTACCTTCTATTGATGCATGATGTACCAAACAGTGGCAATATAATACTGCCAGCCCGTAGTGTGGAATCAGGTGTTCAGTCTCAGTGCTGGGTGCCCATCAAGCCCAGCATCACCCCCTACAGTATTGACAAACTCCAATTAACCTATCAGTATTTCGGAAAACCACGCAAACACAAGCAGCGCATAAAACCTCTACACAGATTTTGACCCCGATGCTGCACGCTAACCACTGAGCCACCATGCCTCGGAGCTTAAAGATCACCAAGGAATTAATCTAAGAAAGGAGAATGCTTTAGATGAAGACCATGAGTATTACTAACTATTTTTGGAACAATTAGTAGGGTATTAAAAATATAAAAAATAAGGAAGTTAGTTTTGCCCCAAAGAGTAGTGCCCCCCTCTTTGCACTGATTTATTCAAATTAGATTTGGATTGGAGACGGAATATGTTGGGGGGAAGTAGAATGGCAATCCCTGTGGGCATATTTTATGGCCTCTATGGGGCTGTCACTTTTTAGTTTGTGTCCCAGACCTGAGGTACTTAAAGGGATTGTCCAGATCAGAAAACCCATGTTCATACACCCTATTAAAGAATTCTGAGTTAATAGAGGGGGGTCCTCTGTTCAGGATTCCAATTTCGTGGCCAGAGTGGAGAGTGGTTACAAGGAGGTCTCTCGCTCTGGAGGACCTGTCCTGATCTGCATACACAGACACCCCATTGCTAGAAATGGACACTGTGTAATGCTTAATTTCCCCTGTGGTGGCACTGCAGGGAAATTGAACACTTACTGCCACAGATTACAGTTGATCACATGGGGGACACTTGCTTATCTACTTATTGTCAAGAGACCATTTTAATAAGTACGGATTGTCCAAAGTGGAGAACCCTTTTAAACAAGTTCTCTATTTAAATTTATTTTAAGTAAATCTGATTAACGACAACGTATAAGACGGGAACTGCCATGGCTTCACTTCTTTCAGCTTTGTGATGGACAGCCATGTCTTAATATCTGGTTGCTATAGTAACAATGCCTAACAACTACAGTTTTTTCAATGGAGTTGTTATGTGGTAATCTATAGCAACCGGTCTATCTTAAATTACTTAATTATTGCCACTGAACTGAGAACAGAGAATAACCAAGTATGTTTTAACTATCTATTACTACCGTATTAACAATATTCTTGTAAAGATAAATAAAGTGGGAGAACCTATTTAAAGGGACACTCTGGCCATAACTAAACTTTCCCATGTGTATCATTATGGAATTCCATGTGTTAGTCCCTCATCTGTTATTTTTCTTGCTACTTTTATCTCTATATATCAGACTGGGATGGTTGCTTAGCAGCAGTGTGAATCAGGCTCGTGACTACTTTCTCTACTTGGGTCTATGGAGATCTATGTGCCACCCATCACAGGCTTCAGCAGTTCCTGCACACTAGTTTTCTACAGGGGGGGACAGAAACTTCTATCATTAGCAGCTACCACTGTTACTTATAGACAGGTTCCTGTCACACAGGTATATTGTAGAAGAATATAGTGCAGCCTCCCTGTCTGTATACTTATGGTTTCTCAGCTTATTTAGGGGGATATAGAGAGAATGATAATCACAGTGTCCCCCAGAATGCAGAAATGGTATGGTCTTTAGCTGGTCATGTGATGCTGTGCTGAAGCATCATGGGATTAATAGCAAAGCAGAGAGGAAGAGAAAGCTGGGGAAATCTAAGAATCAAGATGGAGGCTTTTTTAAAGCACAGACAAGGCAGCAGTTCAAAAAGTAAGCACAGTATACATAAAAGACGTGTAGAGTGTGGTATAGAGTCAGGTGGGGAATGCAGACATGGAAAGTTGTGTTTCCACTGGAGGTCTTCTTTAGGAAACTGTAAGGCTTCCCATGCCCTTAATACTACACCCCCTTTTACTCGTGTAAACCTTTCCGGTATTTTTTTGGGAAAAGGTGGCAGTCATACTTACTACTCATGGTGCACATAGAAAATCAATTGCTTTTGGAATACCAACATGTCACAGTCAAATTCTTATCTATATACTGTCGCTTGTCATTTGTTGCAATCTAACTTGGAGAAATTGGCAGATACAGCAGACACGTGAAATGATAGTGATCTATCGAGAGACAATGTGACGATACACCGGGCATCCAAGAGATGTGTGAAAAGCCATTTACCAAGGGGGAAGGGCAGACTAGAAACAAGACTGCCGAAAGAAGTGTGAGATAGAATGGAGCCTGAAAGAACTCCTTGAGACTTAGTAGCACATCTGACATCTGGAACTTTTGCATGTATAAAACTATACAATTTCCTCAAGCGGACACATCCAGGCACTGTCTGAGTAGTCAGTGTGACAGATCATAGCAGGATCTAGGAATGCTTTATTCTAGTTCGCCCCCACATCTTCTTATCAGACCACCAGCTAAAACCTTATCACCTCATGCTCCCCTACCCCAGACCTCCTTCTTCCCTGTAAGCAATCTCTGTTCTGCAACTTGACATTTTATTTATATGAAAACTCTTTGCTACTGTAGCAAGAACCTTGAAATACCACATCTGTATTCTGTGCAATGAAGAACAGTGGAAGAGTTAATGTTGTTCTCAACTCATCTGACCTCACGATGAGCTGGATAGAGATATCATTTCTTATCCTTCTGAAGAAAATTTGCCGCTGCCCCTCAAATCAGTGAGGAGTGAGATAGTCACAGCGGAGGTCTGCGAGCAGACATGAGACTTTCATTAGTTAATTCATATTCTGAAAGTCAGTTATCAAAATTGTTTTAAGGTTCATGACATAGACGTAATGTGGGAGACCACCCAAATCAACAGGTATTTGAAGTAAAGACCACCAACCCTTCGAGCTTTATTTCCCACCGATAGCCTGCCAAATTCCAAAGCTCTTCACTAAAAGATCGAAAGTTCCAGTAACGCCACCAATGGCAGTAGACTTAGGTAATGCTTGGCGAGTTTGTGGATGGTTGATCTTGTAGTCTCCACAACAGCTGGAGTATTTAATGTGGTCTACCACAGATGTTAATATATCCTCCCACGTCTCCCTACAATATTCCAATAGAGGAAATACTGGATTCTCTACTTTTCCTATATAGGTTCTTCCTCAGTTCTGTAGGAATGGTGACACTGTTATCCGCACCCACTATAAGTTAATCCTAGGCTTTTCCTATATTGTTGCCCCCTTTGTCCTCTAAACTCATGTTCCTTCGGCTCCTTTTATCTATGTGACTAAAGGGGAGGAGCAAATATCTGGTCTCCCTGATAAATTAGTCTACATGTTGTGATGGTTGATTCTTTGAGCAAGTTCAAGAAGTGCCTTCAAGTCTTTCTTGAAAAATATAATATTACAGGTTACTAGATTCTGGAGATGGAGCGTTGATCCAGGGATTTATTCTGATTGCCATATTTGCAGTCCGGGAAGAATTTTTCCCTCATTGAGGCAATTGGCATCAACCTCATGTTTTTTTTTCCTTCTTCTGGATTAACACGGTAGGATTATAGGTTGGACTTGATGGACCTGTGCCTTTTTTCAACCTTATCATCTATGTGTGTAGTTGGAGTTAGAAACCACATTTTCATAGAGTTAATAGAGGGTGATCCTCATCAATAAGCAAGAGAGGAGAGTGATTACAAAGATCTGCCTTTCACTCTGCTACATTTCCCCACAGATTACAGCTGATTGCAGGGAGACTAGTATCGGGACATCCTAATACCAGCCTATTGTCGGAGAATTCTTCTAACAAAAGGAATTTTCCTATTAAGGCGTATGGACATCATATAGGGGGGATCTCCTGCTTGGGACCCCTCTGTAAAGCAGAAACGAGAGCTGCTATGTAAAAGCGGTTCTCGCTATGGCGGACCCGACTTGTCCATACGTTACACGGTTAGTCATTCATTTGAATGGCTGGTATGCCATGCCACATTGATTTCGATGCAGGAGAAATGTGGGTTTCTTGGAGAAAAAAACAGATTGCTGGGCTAGCTACTCTTTAAAGGGCTTGTCCTCATGAAACCTCTTTAATATTCTATTCCCCCCTTTCTTTTCTCGGTCTAACAGATCCAGAAATTTTAAAAGTCACAAGTGCCATTACAGCTCTATATCTCTCAACATTTGATTTTCTATCCCCAAAAAATGTCAAGACCCGCTCCAGCTCCACCCAGGAATACCCACAGCTCCTCCCAGAAATGCCCACTTTGGGACAAATTTGCATGAGACCCACTCCCTTTGATGTCCGTTTCATGGGACAATCCAGCGAAAAACAGGATGGTCCGGAGATTTGTACACTATATGGCGATGTAGCTGGACACCTTTAGGCCACATTCACATTAAGTTTTTATACTTAATCATAGGCTGTAAGGGATGAAGAACAGTGGCACCAGTCACCTATAGGGTATAATGTTCAGTCATCTTTCCGTCAGGGTGTCCGTGGTGTTGTGCTATTGTTTCCAGTAATCTCTGCCGGATCTGCGATGGAGCGCCCTAACGGAGCCTCCAGCGCAGATGTGAACAGGGCCTTAGGATTCTGTTTAAAGCATCCGTCACTCATAAGCTATTATGGCATCATGAAAAGCTCATGACTTATATGTTTAATGTATGCCTGTAATGTATGCCATGCTGTTGCATATGTCATGCCTAGGCTCTCATGTTAAAAAAATTAATTATATTGCGCAGGATACGCTTATTTTTTACTAGATTTTGTTGTATGGAATAGCGTATTCCACTAAGCTATTGCATACTTAAAAAAAGGTATACCAGCTCAAAGAAGGCCAAAAGGACACTCTTCTGTCCTCTGTCAGGTAATGGAGTTCTGTAGACACATCTAAATGGAGCTTTCCCAATATATTCGCTAGATAAAGGGCAAAACCGTGATGGGATTAGGGCCTCATTGAGTTCAAGTGTTTCACACCCATTGCCAACAGGTACACAAAATCCAGCACAGAGTCATGCAAACTCCATAGACAAACATTGGTAGTAGTATGGGTCGTACTGAAGTGCTCAGTGACTTTAAACACGACACTGTCATAGGATCCAACCTTTGCCACAAATCAGTTTGCGAAATTTCTGATCTGCTAAATTTGCTCTGGTCAAAGTGTAAGTTGTGTTATTGTGAAGTGAAAGGGTCTTGAGGTAAAAACAGCTCAGCCACGCCTGGTAGACCACGCAAACTCACCATCTGGCAGTCTGATGGAAAATTCTGGGCTTGGCGAATGCCAGGAGAACGCTACCTACCGGAGTGCATAGTGCCTACCGAAACGTGGATGAGAAGGGATAATGGTCTGGGGCTGTTTTTCTGGGTTTTGCCCATATTTACAGTGAAGGGTTAATTCTACAGCATACAAGGACATTTTAGACAATTGTAGCTTCCAACTTTGTAGTAATAGGTTGGGGTTTGGACCTTTTCGGTTCCAGCATGACTGCGCCCCTGCGCACACCGCAAGCTCCATAAAGACATTGGGTGAGAAGTTTGGCGTGGAGAAAACTCGAGTAACCGCACAGAGCCCCGACCTCAACCCTATCATACACCTTTACGATAGACTGGAAACCAGACCTTCTTATCCAACATCAGTGGCTGATCTCACAAATGCTCTTCTGGATGAATGGGCACAAATTCCCGCTGACGCATTTAAAAATCATGTGAAAAACCTTCCCCAATGAGTGGAGGCTGCTCTAGCTGCAAAAGGGACACATCTTCTTATTAACACCCCGGATTTTTGAACGGGGCGTCCAACAAACTCATATAGGTGTGATGGTCAGGGGTCCACATACTTTTGGTCATATAGTGTAACTCCCACAAAGGTTTCTACCCAGCAAATGACAAAATATGCCTTTATAGACAGGGCTACAGACCGGGCTTGCACATGACTATAATAAGACGATTACCTACGTGACAACCCAAGTGGCCACCATTTTTTTGTCACCATGTTCTCCTGAAAGAGATATAACTAAGAATCTACTGCAAATAATTTTTTAACAATTTGACAGAAGAGGATGAATCAAGGACTTATATTTACTAGTCATTTTTTTGATGTTGTTGTTGGGAAATGTTCATCATTTTAGGTGAGTCATACAATGTAGGGTATAGAAGCCATTTTTTATCATCATGTCACCCCCAAAAAAGCTGGGATGCCCCTGGCATCTAGATGAAGCGAGGAATGTGTCAGACTGGACGGGGAGACACGTGGGAGGCCGGGCAGATCTCTCCCTGGTGGGTCTCAATCTATGTGTATATATACAGTCAGTCTGCGAGCGCACAGATCAGACACCACTGGCGAGGAGGAGGAGCGGGGGGGGGGGGCGAAGTCATCATTACACAGGATGTTTCCCACAACACAATTATATTCTGGCTTTTGTGGTTAAACAAAACTCTTAGGAGAAAGTGTTTACTGGTGAGCGATACAAGAACTATACATTTACCCTATGCTCGTAAGAGACAATCCTGGCAATGGCTGATCAAAGGAAAATGCTGCTATCCCCAATGAGATGGACGAGTGCCCAAACAGCGTCTGCCCCCCCATTCTCCAGATCACAGTAATGAGCAGAATGGACCATTCATTAGAACAGTTAACCCCTTCAGGACCCAGCCTATTGTGGCATTTAGGACCGCAGGAAAACGCTCCTTCCCTTCGTCCGGCGCGTCTGCCGAACTCTGCCTCTTGGCGCATGCACAGAATCTCCCAACCCGGTCAAGAAGCTCCTCCCCCGACGTGCCGCGGCTCCCATTTTTAAAAGCACCTTTTTGGGATATATAAAATTAATGATTACCTTTTCACAACATTTTCTGGGGGAATGGAACAAATCCGCAATTCTGACATTGTATTTTTGCATTTTATGGGACGGTCCAAATATGGTGATACCAAATATGTATTTTTTATTTTTTACTACTTTAGCACAATAAGGCCGAGTTCACACGGGGCGGACATGGAGTTTTTTTGCAGGTGGAAAAATCGGCCTCAAAATTCCTTCAGGAATTTTGAGGCAGATTTTGACCTGCCGGCATAACATTTTCTGCCCGTGGCCAAAAACACCTCCGCCTCCTATCGCAATCAATGGGAGGCGATTTTTGGCGCTGTTTTCTAAAACAGCGCCAAAATACTCTGTGTGAACTAGCCCTAAGAGTTTGTTTGGAGATGACAACTCAGGGTCTAGAAGGGTGACCTGCATACAGCCGGTGTCGTATCTATAGGAGTCGCAGCAGCAGTTATGACTGGCCCGAAGGCAAGAACATGCAGTCAGGACCCATTGCTGCGGCGCCCGGAGCTGGAGAGGACCGAATCGGAAGAAGTAAATATAGGGGTCTGCTCTGAATTAATTTGGGGTTTGAACTAATTTTGAGCTCTGGAATTTTGTGATGTTTTATGATATTTTTTCAGCGATTTTGCATCAATAGCTGCAATAATAATAAAAAAAAAAGTTAAAAAAAAAGGGCACAATAGAATGGCAGAACTGCCAAATCTGCCTTCTAATCTCTGGTTCCGATCCTACAGCATTGTGTTACGGAAATAAAAAGTAACCCAATAATCTTCAGAAATTAACCCTATGTCCATACAAGCGACTGCAGTCTTACAATATTGGAACTTTTTTCCTCCAAGACGTGTCCGGACACAGGGTAATTATTAAGAAAGGAAAACCAGATTTATAAATATCCATTAATACAAGTATATAATTATGTCTCTCTGGTGAATCTTACTTGGTGTTTAAAATAATTCAGATTCCAGAAATTATTTAATTCTCACCTCGGGGCAGAGGAGGGGGTATGGAGGAATATGTTCTGAATTCTCAGGGTAATATCATATTTAGTGGCTGGTTGGGTGTGGGCGGTTAATAGAAGTATTCCTAACATATAAAAATTAACCCTGCATTACTCCTCAACAGCTGATTCTTTAGCTTAGCGGCGGCGGTGGAACCACATGTCCCATCAGGCTCTTCTACCCGCATGGGTTGCTCTAGAAGGTCAATTCATTGCTCGATGAAGAATCGTCCTATGCTAGTTCAGTTCTTTGCTTCCAGTAGATATCATGTGTGCTGATGGACGAGGCGACCCATGGGACCTCATTGCTTAGTACCTGACACTACATAAGTGACTCAGCTGGAGGGGAGCTGCGCATGGATTGAGTCAGGCTGTGCAGGGGAACATTGCTGAGAGCTGTGCAATGTACATGCAGAAGACCGCAAAATCCCACAGAACCTTATAAGCCAAAAAGGAGATATTCATAACTAAAGATAGGGAAAAAATAAAGAGATACAAGCAGAGGTTAGAGCGTGGGGCGAAAGGGGATACAGAGAACGATGTGGAAGGGGCGACAAGAAAAAGGGGACAAGTATAATAGAGCGGGCAAGAACACGTCAAGCTGAGGGGATCCAAAAAGGACGGGGGGGGGGGTAGCAGGGAAACAAGATGAGGGGAGATGAGGAGGACAAGGAGGTAACAAGAGCAGAAAGTCAACAAAGAGAGGGGCATGAAGGTGACAAGTGAGGGCGGCAAAACAGAGAGGGGCATAAAGGCAACAAGCATAGGGAGGCGACACAGAGAGGGGCGTGGAGGCGACAAGTGAGGGAGGCAACACACAGAGAGGGGCATGAAGGTGACAAGTGAGGGCGGCAAAACAGAGAGTGGCATAAAGGCAACAAGCATAGGGAGGTGACACAGAGAGAGGGGCGTGGAGGCGACAAGTAAGGGAGACACTATACAGAGAGGGGCATAAAATTGACAAACAAAAGGAGACGGGGCAACACAGAGAGAGGAATGAATTCGACAAGAATAGGGAGGCAACACACAGAGCGGGTCATGACAGCGACAAGCAGAGGGAGACAGGGAGGCAATACATACAGAGGGACATGGAGACCATAAGCAGAGGGAGACAAGAAAGCAACAAGTATAGGGAGACAAAGAATCAAAGAGGAAAATGGAAACAATGAGATCTGTGCGCTAAGAGACGGGGACAAGACAATAAAGAGGGGAGGAGGAAACAGACAGACAATAAGTACATGGGATAGTGAGAGAAGAACCCACAAGTGGACCTGATAATTCCAAGAATGTTGCAGATACAAAGGATCACTTTTGCAAGAGGGTCATATATATTGGTAAAATGGCAAAATATAATAAAACTGGGTCATTTTTAGGTTTGTTATTAACTGGAATAATAGAACTACTCTGTGTAACTTGTGTGATCATCTTCAACGTCCTAAAGTCAACAGCTCATAAAGCTTATAAAAAGAGCTGCTAATATCCAGGAACGGAGATATGACAGATAAAGCACTGATCGTGAGGCAGGGACTTCTCCGCCTGTCTGCGCAATGGTCCCATTGAAGAACCCAACATTTAGCCCATGGACTTCATTCTGAAGCTGACCATTCAACTGTCTACCAAGGGATGTTTTGCTAGTAGTTATTATCCTAAGATGCCCAAATGCGGATATTAATCTCTATAAACGAAAAAGTGGGAATGTCAAACTCTTTCGGGGACTAGGATTAGGGAACTAAAAGCTAACATGGCTGATAAGACGGTCCTGAGAGTAGACTCCCAAGGATGCCTGGCTGCCCCACAATGTCGATTATTGGGCAATCCCATTGCAAAAAGTTGGACAAGCCAACAAGGAGTTTATTAGATGAGACAAAAAAATAAGAAATTCTCGGCTGCACGGACCACGCCATCTTGTCTGCAAATCCACCGTCCTCATATGTCCCCCGCACATGATATCACACCAGAGATTTTACATTGCGTTCTACTTTTTGTCATCTTGCAAATGGCCTCCGCGACAAAGACAGAGGAGTGAAGAGACATGAAGTCTTTCCATCCCACCACCCTTATAAAATCAGAGGAGACTCTAAAAACCTCAGACTCAACTGAAAAAGTCTTAGAGTGCAGGATATCAAATGAGGGCACAGCTATGGCGAAAAACTTTGCACCCAGTAATCAGTATATTATGTGCCAACAGTTTTCAGCAGCTGCCCGCAAATACCCATTGGTCAACTACTGGCAGTGAGAAGAACAACGCTGCCAAGTCTGAAGCCCTATACTGACCACAGATGAGAAAATACTGCCTAGTCCTAGAGATGAAGAAGACCATCTAAGAACGGCGCAGTACTACAATGTATGACCGACTTATTCGAGAGAATCGGGTTATTTCGGAGGGAAACCACTGTGAACTCTGTCCTACTGGTGTAGTAAAGTATACATAGAATGATATATGCCAATCGGGGAATAGCCAGAGCTGATAATATGAAAGCTTGTGAACAGGTTGGACTCGGGATAAAGGTGCCAGGGAGTAATAATCACGTACGGGCACAGACAGAATCCGCCTCTTAGTCAGGATTATATTTAGAGCAAAATGCCAGTGTAATAACACAGCTAAACCACAAAGCCTGCTTGGCACGCCAGGAAAATATTCTGCCGCTGTTTATACAGCTCCCCCTGTACTACTGTGCCCATGTATTTACACGTGATAGCCTGCCCTTCTGTCTGTGAATTCAGCGAGGCTTGTGCCCTGTTGTTTGTGTAACAGGACGGGCGAGGTGTCTATCCAGAAGTGTTTGTAATAAGGGAATCTGAAAATGATATGTCCATGCAATAGAGGACGGCAGTTCCCTGATACTTGTGCATAAGGCCATATACCCATGGCTGTATTACAGCTCTATAGAAGCTTCCAAGTTTTATGGAACCGTAATATGGCCCCCATAGAAGTCTCTGGGCCCATACTATACCGCCGTATAAAAATAGGGGAAGTGTTACAAAAAGTTTGCTCACCACATATCCACTGCGTTTCTGTTGCGTTTGATTGATGCAAGTTGGTGTAAATAGATCCAAGTACTGCAGGTGCTCGTAGATATTCCCAAACTGGTCCTGTGTCGACAGAGGGCAATCAAGGCAATAGTGGTGTATAGTGAAGGTATATCCAGCACTCAAAAATAAAAGTTGTAAGGTTTATTTGGTCATATTTAAAACAAGGAAGTTAAAACAAAAAAATCCCGGGACCACGCTTACGCATTTCAGACCAGTGGGGTCCTTAATTATAGCTTTATACCGCCGTATGCCTCCAGAATCCGACAGGAAAAAAAATGGTGACATGATACATCAGATGCCATATTATGGAGGTATCAAAAAGGCACAAGAGGTTTTATTCCAGTATGCTAGCAACGTTTTGACCCAAGTGTGGGTCTTTTTCACTCTTGGGTCGAAACGTCGCTATTATGGTGGAATAAAACCTCTTGTGCCGTTTTGATACCTTAAGAAACGTGTGCTGCGGTTTTCCTTTTTTGATTTTTGATTTGACATGGCTGCGACTCTTATGCGGCGTGCACCGGATCCATAATACATTGATACAACTATCTTCCATGAGTATTGGGACTGTGATCTGCTCGATTTTCTATATTATAGAGTTATTCACCATGACACGGTGCCGTCCAGGGGGCCTTAGTACACATCTGTACAGTAGACCTCAGGCTCTTCAGTCCAGTGTATATCCCGCACAGGTGCATATACCTGCCATTGACTTTCATTGTAAAAAAACAAATACTGTGCAGTATATGTTTTCTTGTAGTATGCGCTTGTATTTGAAAGCGTAGTCGGCCATGCTCTTCAATAGTTAAAAAACAATAGCCGACGTATACCAAAAGGACTCATATTTGGCATACTTCAGGTGTAGCCGCTGGATGTATTTACCAAACGTGGGGTGAGCCTTAGGGTATGTTCACACGGCAGCGTCCATTACGGCTGAAATTACGGAGCTGTTTTCAGGAGAAAACCGCTCCGGAATTTCAGACGTAATGGCATGTTGCAGCCGTTTTTCGCAGCGTCCATTACTGGCGTAATTGGAGCTGTTTTTCTATGGAGTCAATGGAAAACGGCTCCAATTACGTCCCAAGAAGTGACAGGCACTTCTTTGACGCGGGCGTCTTTTTTACGCGCAGTCTTTTGACAGCGGCGCGTCAAAAAATGACCGTCGGCACAGAACATCGTAAAGCCCATTCAAATGAATGGGCAGATGTTTGCCGGAGCATTGGAGCCGCATTTTCGGACGTAATTCGAGGTTAAAACGCCCGAATTACGTCCGTAAATAGTGTGTGTGAACCCAGCCTAAGGGCTGTTTTACCTGCATTCACAGGGTATTTGACAGCCGGCGCCAAACATGGTGCCGGCGCGGTCGTTGGCCACGTCGTGACCGTTCCAGGGCCGCTCCTTGTGGCCTTACCCATACGTTTGTTTTTTCCCCCGTTAATCCTCCATTAACTGGTCATTCTTTCATTAAACAGACTGCCTGCCAATCGGAAAAAAATTATCTTCAAAAATGTATTGCAGTATAAACCACACATATCATATAGAAAAACAACAATTTTAATACACGCCCCCCCCCCACCCTTGCGTATAAAAAAAAGTCAGGTTGTCTGATACGTATGGGTGGTCTGTATTTGGGGGGGGGGGGGGTGTTGTACGAGGGCACCAAGTGCCTTGGCTCCTTTTTGCATCTGTCGGCAAGTTTCCATTTCAGGTCTATGGGCACCTTTAGGGGTGGTGGGTGAAGGAACACTATCCTGCAGCTCGTGTATTTGGGGGAAGGTGAGGGGGTCTCCACATTCGCAGAGGTGAGAAGTCCCCGTGTCCTGTTGTCTGTTTACGAGGAAGGGTTGGGAGCGAAGGGTGAAGTTACATCTGTCGCTAATTAGACCTTAGTGACTCACCAAGGAGGATGCCAACTGTGTTGGGGGCACTGCAGGGGGTATGGGAAAAGAGTATAGGGAGAGATGGTCTTATTATTCATCTGTATTACCAGAAAACACGTGCTCCATACTAGGAGGGGTCGGCAATCCCCCCCCCCCCCCCTACATCTGTTTTTGCTTTAACCTTTTGAATCGCATTAGGATGAATGAAAGAGGCACAGGTCGTCTGCAGCCGGCAGCACATGCAGCTTCTACCGTGCTGCAGAACACATAACTGGGGCGCGTGAGCTTATACACAGCAACCAATCTGAACCAGCAGTGCTGCAGTGTAAAGCATGGTGGAGGGCAGTCTGTGATAAGCCAATGAGCCTAACTGTGCCCGAAGAGCTAGAATGAAGGAAACACTGAAGAAAATATGTAGCAGATAGGTTTTACCCATAGGTATCCAGTTGCATAGAATTTCTAAGCCTACAGCCGGACATCAGCGATATAAATATGACTAATATATGTGACTATGCAGACATTAATAAGGGGGATGGTGGGGAGGAGAATGGAACAGGTTGAGGATGGAAGTAAACAAAGTGATACAACCCCTTTAAAAGCCACAGTTACTAAATATATTTAAAAGATCCTTTTACAGCGGCAGCACTAATTAAAGATATAGCACGTCGATCGGCACTTGTTGAGCTCCATTCACATGAAGCAATCATTGTACTGTATGAGAACAAAGGAGATCGTTCATTCCCATACAGATTGCATCACTGTGAGATGTGTTGCCGACAACGATGATTTTTAGGACCGCATAAAAGACGGGAACAAGCATTTGCTCATTTATCGACAGATCGCTGGGCCGTTTTATACACGCCGATGATTGGGAAGAAGCTTGGGTCTTTACCGGTGATAAATTACCCGTCCGTTCCAGAATCTTACCATCCAATTTAGGGCACAGACACGGATACATGCAAGTACTGGCACAATGACTGCTTGGTCTGATCCCATATCAATGTGATGATCAACCCTAATGATCACAAACTAATCAGAAGTACTGCCATCTAGTGGTGGAAATACATACTTCATCGTATACCGTACGTCTATGAGCTTCTAGGTAACAGTAGCGTGAAGTAACTCAAGGCACATAAGCAAGGATTTCACCAAGTCAGGTGCAGAAATGGAAGAGATAAAAGCTGCTCCAACACAAGGGGAAGATTTATCAAAATGAGTGATAGGAAAAATGGTTCAGATTTAGGAGGGCAGCGGACTTATATACAGATACAGACCACTGTTTATACCTCAAATACCCACTCGTTGTCTATATACCCACAGCTGACCAGGGTTACATAACGGAGGGCAACTGCAACGAGGGACTGCTGAGCCATTCAATGCCAGGACCTCTAATCCTCTGCATAGCGTTAGTCATGTAACAGCAGTGAATGGAAAGCTTTACAGACTTCTCCCATCAACAGTCTACGTAGTAATGGTCAGCAGCCTACGTGGTAATGGTCAGCAGCCTACGTAGTGTAATGGTCAGCAGCCTACGTAGTGTAATGGTCAGCAGCCTACGTAGTGTAATGGTCAGCAGCCTACGTGGTAGTGGTCAGCAGCCTGCGTGGTAGTGGTCAGCAGCCTGCGTAGTAATGGTCAGCAGCCTGCGTAGTAATGGTCAGCAGCCTGCGTAGTAATGGTCAGCAGCCTGCGTAGTAATGGTCAGCAGCCTACGTGGTAATGGTCAGCAGCCTGCGTGGTAATGGTCTGCAGCCTGCGTGGTAGTGGTCAGCAGCCTGCGTGGTAGTGGTCAGCAGCCTGCGTGGTAGTGGTCAGCAGCCTGCGTGGTAGTGGTCAGCAGCCTGCGTGGTAGTGGTCAGCAGCCTGCGTAGTAATGGTCAGCAGCCTGCGTAGTAATGGTCAGCAGCCTGCGTAGTAATGGTCAGCAGCCTGCGTAGTAATGGTCAGCAGCCTGCGTAGTAACGGTCAGCAGCCTGCGTAGTGTAATGGTCAGCAGCCTACGTAGTAATGGTCAGCAGCCTACGTAGTAATGGTCAGCAGCCTACGTAGTGTAATGGTCAGCAGCCTGCGTAGTGTAATGGTCAGCAGCCTGCGTAGTGTAATGGTCAGCAGCCTGCGTAGTGTAATGGTCAGCAGCCTGCGTAGTGTAATGGTCAGCAGCCTGCGTAGTGTAATGGTCAGCAGCCTGCGTAGTGTAATGGTCAGCAGCCTGCGTAGTGTAATGGTCAGCAGCCTACGTAGTAATGGTCAGCAGCCTACGTAGTAATGGTTCTGTGTCCAGGAGTCATCACTAGACCCGTGCCCTAATATTGCACTTGCTGCCACCTGTTCTTAAAGTCTAATCACAGATTCAGGTTAACTTGTCACTTGAAGCAGAGGCATGACTCGAAGATCCGGGACCCCAATGCAAAATCTAGAACAGGGCCCCCACCTACCATTTATAATACTGGTGTCTTCTTATGCAGCTATAGGGCTTTTGGGCCCCCTTAGGGCCCGATTGCGAATGCTACCTCTGCAATCCCTATCGCTACACCCCTGATTTGAGGATAGATGATGCAGCTCAAACGTGGGCAATGTCACTGCTCCGAATAGGAATAAAGTCAGCATAGCTCCCTCTACTAGATACTGGAGAACAGACGGCTGCGCTCACATCTGCGTTAGGGGCCTCCGTCACAGATCAGGTAAATAATGCATGCTGCGCTTTTTTTCAGGTAAAACGACAGACACCTGGGTGAAAACCCGACAGTACACATTAAAGCCAATGGGTTCCGTCGAGCGCCGATGTCCTTCGTGCAACGGATCCGGAGCTTCCCGTATTTTCGTTGTTCTGCTTCTATGACAGAGCAGAGAAATAGTAACACCGAACGCAGATGTGAAAGAAGCCGAATGTGGAAGTTGTTTTTGTTATATGATAGCAAAGTCTAGCCTAAAGGCCTTGGGTCTACTACAGAGCCATAAGAGCAATCAGCGAGCCAATCTCCAGTGTAATATGGGTATTAGAGGGCCCGTACAAAATATGGCCGAGGCGCGGTAAAAACGGTGTGTGGTTTTTGCTGCCCTTCCTGTTCCTCGACCGCATTGTGTACGGACACTCTTAAAGCATGAGGCGCTTTGTACCACTTACCTCAATTCTGTCATTGTTACCATTATGTGTAAATATGCGGTATAGCGCCATTAATCATCCAAACATTGAATTGATAAGTTCTTTTTTTCTCCATCTGGGAAAGCTGGGTGACATTTGATTTGGCCGCCAATATATCATCCACAGGGGAGTTTTCATTACATATAACAGCTCCTTCCCCTCCTGTAACGCTCCATAACTAGGCTGATTTGCCATGTTCATGAAACTAGAAAAGCTGGGTGACAACAGCAGTGGCGATTGTAATGGTGGCCATACTGGTTGTCACCCAGCTTTCCCAAAAATATAACAAAAAGAGAATGGACATTAGAGGAGACCTTCAAAATATCACTTATCAAACCAACTTTTACAGTGTTTGCAATCACTTGTATATATTTGTAAACCTCTCCGGCATTTCTCATACAAGACTATAATAGAAAAGAACAGCACAACACACATAACTTGCTCCTTATGAGCAACATGTTTTGAATAGTAATTTTTTTTTCATCAAAACCTTCAAATTCAGTTCATAAATTGGCTCCGGGGCTATTTTGGACCTCACTAAACTTTTGTGGTTGTAAGAAAACATGTTTTCATTGGAAAGTCCTCTTGTATGGAGCAGCCAATAAGCGTGACTGGATCTCTGCTGCCATCTAGTGTCCAGCACAGTACATAGACTCTGTATTCGACGTCATTAGTTCCAGACAAGAGGCTGTAAAGGTTGTTCCCATCCATGTCATAGGATTTCAGGGATATAGAATATAATCACTCACTGCTGTCGCTTCTATGTCCGTTCTCCCTTTGATACTCTGCTGCTTTCATCTCATCTAGATCCTCGTGGTCGTCATCAAAGTATCGTTCTTCTTCATCACGATTGACAATGTCCAAGTTATCAAAGTCTGGGTTATCATCGACTTCACTAATAAAGAAATAGCACAAATACTGGATTTAAAAAAAAAATGGTAGAGAAAAAGGGCAATCCAGCTGTGAACATTTTTCACCCCCCTTCCCTAATTGCTAAAATAGGGGAGCTCAGCCCACCGATCCTACCCCAGCACACCCTAGGTGTAGAGGAGTTGTATTAGGCAGCGGCTGGAAACAGCAGATCGCTCTTACTCAAAAACTCCAAGAGAGGGCGCCTGTCAGTTCCTCATCCAGCCCCCTCTAAAACCCCAACGTCCAATAAATAAGTTGGTCGGTTGCTATGGCAACTCATCCACTTTTTTTTTTTTATTGCGCTGAGTATCATACATTTTTCATCTGGGTCCTAGTAAAACATGAACCCTCACTTACCTGTAGTCAAATTCTCGATCTTTACCGTCCAAGAACCTCTGATGCATGCGGCTGGTGAATTCCTCCCTCATTAGCGCCCGCTCTTCGCTGTCTACCTCTTGCTCCTCGTCAGACGGCAGTTCAGACTCTGTGGGACAAAGGACCCAGTAGGTGATGCTTAAAGAAGGAACGGTGGAAAATTAAAAGACGTTGCATGTAAACCTTAAGAGGGTTATTCACGGTGAAGACGGTCGACAAGGTTACATCGCGAAGGATGGACGTCACTGCGCCAAAGGATGCCGATAGTGGACGACAGATTGTTATTACAGGTTCCTAGTGACGGACTGTATATAATACGTACAATGTTAAAGAAGCTGTCCAACACAGGGAAACTCTATATACCTGTATAGAGCTTGAAAAGTGACAACTTCACTCACCGAACAGTTGTCACATCTTTCTTCCCTCTATTGCCCCAAACAGCTCAGCAGGGGGCGATAATGAGCAAAAAGCTCCTCAAAGGGGTATACTGTATCCTGGATGTGAATATGAAGGTGTTGGTTCTTTAGAATGGGGACTACCTGGCTCACCTTTCTCTTCATGGTCGTTGTCCTCATCCTCTTCCTCCTCCTCCTCCTCTTCACAGTTCTGCTCCATCTCCCGCTGGGCTTCCAGCTTCCACTGTAGGGATTGCTCCTGGCATGATTCGAGGAGAACGTCTGATAGAGAACTTGCCTGAGCCATGTCCCGACTGTTCTGTGACATGATCTCCTCCTCGCTCTGGTACTGACCCACATAATGCTCATACATGAGGGGGTCCCGAGCCCGCATCTGCTCATCACTGAAATATTCCCCGGCTAATGAAAGAATATAGAAATATATACACAAGAGTCAGAATAGTGGGATAGTAAGAGCCGGTAGTAGAGTAAGGGCCCTTTTACACGGGCCAATAATCGGGCACACGAGCGTTCATATGAATGCTGGAAATTACCAGTTCAAAGCCCTCAACTACTCTACTGTGTCCATGACAAAACTTTTCTGCCCAAAAAAACCATCCACATCAATGTCCACACAGAGTTGACACCATTCAATCCGGTTAGGATGTGGACATTATTATGGATGGTGATTTGTATCTAAGGAAGAACAACGGCAAAGCACAGGCAGGAAGTGTTGTCATAAGGTCATAGGATTAAAGGATAGACCATCAATGTTTAAGTCCCAGGAAAACCCCTTTAACCCCTTCCTGACGTCCGTCGTATATATATGGCGGAGGCCAGGAGGAAAAGCATGGAGCGAGCTAACAGGCTAAGCCCGCTCCATAACTTGTATGTGTCGGCTGTATGTTACAGCCAACACCCGCTCATTTAACCCCTTAGATGCTGCGGTCAGTAGCGACTGCGGCATCTAAGCCATTTGCATGAGAGGGGCTATTTAAAGCGCCAACTCTTGACCACCAGTAGGGTGTGATAGCGAGCTGAGAGATTCCTATATTGAAAGCGTCATACCTGAGATGAGCTGCTGGAGGGCGGCGTACCTCTTGTTCCGGACCCTCGTATGATGGACTTTCTTGAGTGAGGCTTTACGGATCTCCTTGAAGTAGAAGTCAGCGGTGTAGTCGCCAGATAAGTGGCCAAAGCATTCAAGATGTTCTTCTTTAAGAACCTTCCGGAAACGCTCCAGAAAGATGAGGGGCTTGGTCTTGTACAGGTCCAGAAGCATTGACATCTTCTGTTCATGACTGAACTCGGGCTCTCCTATTTGCTGGCTGCGGATGGGCACTTTGCTTGCACCGATCTCCGTGAACATATCTAATAGAGGGCCACTGACCAGGGCCGGGTCCGGACTTATGGGGTCTTCACGGCTGCCCAAACACCTGGCCACTTTCAGAGCATTGGCCAGCACTTTGCCATCGTCTACACTGGTGTCCATTTCATCATCACATATGGGTTGGTCATCTTCGGTCTTTTTGTCCTGGACTTCTCCAGCAGATTCTGATTCGCCATCTTCTTGAAATAAATAAATATATATATATATATAATCATCAAATAGAAAACATTATAAATTATTGATGGTTACCAGTGTTTCGGAATTTTACAAGCTTGAATAGGTTGTGCGAAATAAAAAAAAATAAAAAAGGTTCTGCGCCCCCCCCCCCCCCCCCCAAACAGCGCCACTCTTGTCCATGGTCTGTGTGTGGCATTGCATTATTCAAGTGAATAGGACTGAGCTGCAATACCAGACACAGCCTATAAATTAGGGTGGCGCTGTTTCTTGGAATCTCAGAAAACCCTGGAATGTGGCGATTTCCCTGTTCCTCACAGTTGTTCCGCATAGATGTCAGGGAGGCGTAGAACATTTTACGTCAACCTGTGATCCGGCGTCCATAGACAGACTACTGGTTCCCATAATAATGTATTAAAGGGTAAGTCGAAAAGGGGCAGATCATGAGTTGCTCCCCTAAAACCTACCTCCTGTGGATCCAAATCACCATCCACATCAATATTTACATCCTACCTGCCCTGAATAGTACAACACCGGCCGTGTGGTCCGCAGGCGCAGCTTTACTTACTTGACCTGCAAAAACGAGCGCTGCACGGTTATTGGTTGCTATGGGCAACAAGACCAGTTTTTCTGTTCAGATACTTGAGGCGGCAAAGTCTCCATGACAACAATACACCTGACAGCAGGTGCCACCGTGGCCGATTACAGTAGCGTGTGATCCGCCACGAAGGACAGTTTCGTATTGCGTTGTATTCAGTCGGCGTCATTACAAACATCTCAGGAACGGTAGTGGTTCATGACAGACTTTACTGCGTTATAACCGCTTCCATTTTGTCCCAGCCACATAACCTCAGGTGTTCGCAACGCAGCTGTCGCCAACGTAACCGTCTTCCATGGAAGTGAATGGAAAAACTGATTCCTATGACGCTCACTACAAGTGGCAGCCAGGCCGTTTACATTGTAGGTTGATGCAGGAAATGATGAATATTTCTATCATTCTCATAATGTCACATGCTGCTTCCAAGACACCCCCTAACATGAAAAGCACCACCCTTAAGAACAAGACACCGACTAAGTTCATAACTCACTATCTGGTTCCTTCTTCTCTTCCTCCTCCTCATTTCCAACTTCTAATTCCGATTTCCCAGGCAACTCCTCACAAATCTGACTGGACGCCGTCATCTTGCTACTCCCGGATGTTGAGCTTTCCCCGACCGGAAGCCCGACAACAGCCATCTTGCTACACCCACGCAGTACATTACTGAACCGGCGCCACCTTTCTACACCCATCGATACCGGCAATTTAACCCCTTACATGCTGCGGTCAATAGCGACTGCGGCATCTAAGGCGTTTGACAGAGGGAGGGGGCTCCCTCTGTCAGTCCATCGCCCCCCCCCCCCGCAACGACGCGACTGCGGGGCGCCGACGGGTTCCCATGGCAGCCGGGGGTTTAGCAAAGACCCTCAGGTCTGCCAGCGGTGATGTATCTGCCATTAGGCCCTGCAGAGGCATTGCCTAATAGATTTCCTGTTCGTGTAATACGGACAGGCAATCATTCCAAAGCATTGCACAAGCCCTAAAAGCATCCCTGATCCCTGCTTCTAGTCCCCTAGTGGGACAAAAAAAAATATTTATATTATGTTGTTTTTTTTTAAAAAACAACAAAAAGAAAACTTCTGCCCCCCCCAATAAATAAAGTTATTTAATTAAAAAATCAGTTTACCATAAAAAATAAAATACATATTAGGAACTGTCTCAATAGTAACGGGCCGTGGAATAACGGTAACTTACTATTTATACCGCACGGCACATGGAAAAAAAATAAATAAAAGAAAAACCTATGACAGATTTGCAGATTTTTTTTCCATGCCCCTCAGAATGATTTTGATATAAAATATTCGATAAATTGTATGTAACCTAAAATGGTACCAATAAAATCTACAAAATCTACAACTCATCCCAAAAAAAGATAAGCCCTCAATACAGCTACATTGATGGAAAAATAAAGAAGTTATGGCTCTTGAAACTCGAGGAAAAAAATAAAACCCGGCTTGGTCATTCAAGCTCCAGCGTGGAGACACGTTCTATGCCACTCCGATAGCTCCTGCTATGAACGGCGTGTGACCGCAACAGGAGATTCCGGGACTAGAGAGTCAGCAAAAGGAGCTTCATCGCTGGAGCGGAGGACACTTTAGACTATTACTTTATACCATCCCCTGCCCTCCTGCCTATTTATTAAAGTCCCAGAAAACCCTTTTAAGGGCAAAACAGGCCTGGTCATTAATTAAAAAAAACCTTTTTTTCACTTGTCGGTCTCTCTCTGATGATGACATCAGAAATGAGATCAGAGATGGCGACAGGAGCTTTCTCCTGTGGACGACGTCATACATGGCTGTGATTGGTCAGTCTCTGAAGACTGACCAATCACAGCAATCGCCGGCATGGGGGCATGCAGATTGGTCCCCAGCCCGGCAACAGAGGCGGTCGGCTGTGAATGACAGCTGCCATGGCGGTGTTATCACTGTGATTTCACATAGTGACCGTTTATTCCTGCTCCGCAATAGTACTGCGCCAGTCTGCTTCAATAAGCGGCGTGTGCCATACTATTGCGGAGCAGGTCCGCAACAGGTTAAAGGGGTTTTCCAGTCCCATAAAATTGATGGCCTATCCTGCTTCCCCTTCATTTCCACCGCTCGTACTGTAAGTTGCCGACACACTTGTAACGGCGGTTCGCAGTATTACAGCCTTCTCCTATTGAAGTGAATACTGTAAGGCTGGGTTCACACGAGCATGTTACCTCCGTAATGGACGGAACGTATTTCGGCCGCAAGTCCCGGACTGAACAAAGTGCAAGGAGCCGGGCTCCTAGCATCATAGTTATGTACGATGCTAAGAGTCCCTGCCTCTCCGTGGAACTACTGTCCCGTACTGAAAACATCATTACAGTAAGGGACAGTTGTCCCGCAGCGAGACAGGGACTCCTAGCATCGTACATAACTATGATGCTAGGAGTCCGGCTCCCTGCACTGTGTTCGGTCCGGGTCTTCCGGCCGAAATACGTTCCGTCCATTACGGAGGTAACATGCTCGTGTCAACCCAGCCTAATACTATGACCCGTCGCTACAAGTGTGTCGGCAACTTACAGTACGAGCGGTGGAAATGAAGGGGAAGCAGCGCTTGTACGAGTGCTGTGGCCCCTTCAAAACAGCTGATTGGCGGGGGTGCCGGGAGTCGGACTCCGACTGATCACATATTGATGGCCATCGATTTTTTGGGACTAGGAAACCCTGCGAAGGTGTTAAAATACATTGAAACCTTTTCTGTTTTAGGGTATGAGCAGTTTTGTGGCGTAATTGCAGAAAAAAAAAAAAAGGGCAACATTTTTGTCAAAACCGTCACAAAAATCTACTCTTGTGGATATATTCTTAACATTTTATTGTGGGCTTTCTTTCTGGAGGGGGCTTCAACCTCTTTGTATACTTTTCTAGAAGTGTACAATCACCCAAATAATCCCATTGATTCTCTATTCCATTGTCCGGTTACAGTAAATCACATACATTAGGGTCTATTAGGTTTTCGAATCTGATCTGTTAGAAATAGAAGCCTGGTCTCCCTCACCTTCCTGCTGCTCGATTCCTCTTGTTCATTCAGTTCAAGGTGTATAAAAAAAACAAAACCTTACATTACGGTTGTAAAGAGCGTCTCTCACTCCGGAGGACCTGTCCTGTCCTGTCCTGCCCTGTCCTGCATTACAGACAATCCCTTAATATGCCTATGCACTGTGTAATGCCTAATTTCTCCTGTGGTGGCACTGCAGGGAAATTGAACACTTACTGCCAGGTTTCTCTAGCTGATCACTGGGGGTCCGAGCAGGGGGACACTGAGTGATCAGTTTATTGTCAAGGGACCCTTCTGACAAGTAGGGATTGTCTAAAATGAAGAACCCCTCGTTAACACGCAATATGGAGACCCGAATTGTGCACCAAGTATATTTACAAGAGACATCAATTAAACGTCTACAACGTCATTTTCAGCCTAGTTGCGCTCTCTGGATAATCTCTTTTCTTTAGAAGGGTCCCTGACAATAAGTAGATGACACAATCTTGCAGCTGAGACCCCCAGCGATTAAGGGCCTGTTCACATCACCATTCGCTTTCCGTTCCAGGGTTCCGTCAGAGGTTTCCGTCGGGTGAACCCCGCAACGGAAAGCACAGCTTCCGTTTCAGTCACTATTGATCTCAATGGTGACGGAAACATCGCTAATGGTTTCCCTTCGTCACTATTCCGGCAGGTTTCCGGTTTTCCGACGGAATTACTAGCGCAGTCGACTCCACTATTGATTCCGTCGGAACCCCGGAACGGAAACCTCCGATGGAACCCCCGGAACGGAAAGTGAACGGTCTTTTTTCACAGATGGAATAAGGACCGTATTTACGCACACCCTTCTGTATATACACTGATGAAACACAGATGCCTACTGATCTGTATTTACGGACAGTATTTCGGGATAGATGACGATACTGTCGTGTGCATGGGGCCTAAAGGTGTTTTCCACATTGCATTGTTCTGCAAGAGATCTGGATGGAGTTTGTACGTTCTTCCTGTTCCATAAGATCCTCTGGGTCTGTGGTCTTCAACCTGTGGCTCTACAGCGGTTGCAAAGTTGCAGGTCCCAGAATGCCTGGACAGCGGCAGTCTGTTGGGATCCGCTGAGAGTTGTAGTTTCACAACAGTTGGAGAGTCAAAAGTAAGAGAATATTGCGTACTCCAGCGTCCTCCCAAACTTCAATTACATGGCCATCTACCCTTTCACGGCTGGCGCTTTCCTGTATGGAAATTACACACATGACCCTGGAGCGCAATATAAAATCAAGCAAGTTCTCCGTGGATTAGTTTAATTGTGAATTCACATTAGAATGGGAAAAATCGAGCAATTTCAATCAAGGCATTAGACTAGCCGGGGCCAGTAATTCAGACTCTGCCAACCTTGTGGGCTTGTGTTGCGCAACGGTGTGGAGTGTATATAAAAAATGGTGTGATCAAGAAAAACCATCCAGAGAAAGGGGATCCTGTCAACATGAAAACCACGTAGACAAAAGGGGTCAGAGGACGATGTCAGGAATCCTTGTGATAACCAGGCGGCGCACAGTCAGGGTAACTGCAGCCGAATACAACGCTGGTGCTCCAACTAATGTGTCCAAACACAGGACTCCACGTTCCTTAGTACGGACATAACAGCAGACGAGAGCCATAACTGTCCAAGGGAAACAGAAAGACAAGACTCCTGTGGGCAAAAACTGGATCACTGATGAATAGAAAAACCATCGCCTGGTCAGATGAATCCAGATTTCTGTTCCACCATGCTGATAGGAGGGGCAGAATTTGGCACAGGCAGCGTGAATCGATGAACCCTCCCTGTCAGGTGTGAACAGTTCAGGCTTTTGGAGGTGGAGTAATGGTGTGGGGAATTTTTTTTTGGCACATCCTCGGTCCCCTGATATCTGTGGATGGACTATTGTACAGTAGGGCTTCCCTGAGGATTGTGGCCGACCAAGTTCATCTCTTCAGCTGTTTACCCTATGGCAGAGGGACACTTTAGCGGCAACTGCAAGAAGCTCTCCTGTTCGCGTGTGCCAAATTTTTTTTATACACGTGGAGATATTCCTCCATAAGAGCACTGCTTGCAGTAGAGTATACCTCCGTATTACAGTGCAAAGCGGAGGCGACATACAGCAGCACATGTAGGACCTACCGCTGTAGTACGCAGCCACATGCACTTTGAGTGCTGTCACAGCACAGGCTTTATAAGAGTTGTACAAGATTTGAAAAACAATACTACTCTTTTCCAGACACAGCACCACTATTGTCTTCAGGCTGTGTCTGGTACTGCAGGTCAGTCCCACGAATGGATTTGAGCTACAGTGTAAGGCCTCACGCACACGGCCAGCCAGACAGCCGCCTGCAATTTTGGCTCGTGCTTCCATACAGAGTATGGGAGCACAGCCCGTAAAATGCAAGAAATAGGACACGTCTTGTCTCCTGTGGTACACTTCTACAGCCCAGACACCTTCCCGAAACTAAACGGGAAGGTGTCCGTGGACAATAGAAGCGAATGGGTCCACAATTATGAACGATTTTTACGCTCGAGTGCATGGGGCCTAAGAGACAGCCACTAATCAAACATTGATGACTTAGTTCTGGAGAACTCCTTTAAACCCCCAGGGGAAGGAATAACCAGGCGAATGAACAATTTTGAAAGGGTCGTGTTAGTGGAGATTAAAGGGGCTAAGTTTGTCCAGGTTTTTCACTTGTAATGAGAAGCTTATTATAGGTGGCACATATGGGTGAGGGTGGTCTCAAGCAGGAGCAAGTTAACAACTCTTAAATTCATACGTTGTCTCAATGAGAATAAAGGGAGAAGAATTTTTAATACAAGTAATTAGAAAGTTAATTTGTATTAGCATTACCACTTATGGCCAAAATAAAAAATTACTCAAAAGGGGTTATGTGGGGAACAAAAATGACCGGCGTAGTCACTGCAGTACGCTCGCTAATATACAGTCCGGTCCCTCGTCGCGCTGATTCTGAGATTTTTTTTTTTTATAGCGCTGGCAGGGGACCGGAAGTCTAGTTGAACAGCCTTCTCTGAAGACAATACAACTCTTCATCACGTAACCGACCTCGCTGTACTCTATGTACTCGCTGTACCGCTGCTAGTACAACGGGGCCGGTCACATGATGAGTCATATCGTCAAAGAAGACTGTGCAACCAGACTTCCTGTCCCCGTCAGCGCTATAAAAATCTATGAAAATCTCATACTGACTCTCGGCACCGCTGCCAATCAGCTGTTTTGAAGGGGCCCCTTCATTCCCTATCTGCTCGTACTGTGAATCGCTGACACTTCATGAAGGCCATAATACTGTGAACCGCGGCTACAAGTGTGTCAGCGCTTTAGTGTGAGCAGATGAGGAATGAAGGGGAAGCAGCGCTCGGACGATTGCCACAGCCTCTTAAACAGCTGATCGGCGGGAGTGCTGGTAGTTGGACCCCCACTGATCAGATATTGAAGGCCTATGCTGAGGATATGTCATCCATTTCTTATGACTGGACAACCTCTTTAATCCTAGACAGTCCCATGGGTGTGAACCGCATCCTATATATTTCTGTCCTGGCTACATGTGATAAGCGGACTTCTGATATAGACAAGGGCCACATTTGCCCCTCAGTAATGTAACCGTTTGACCACCACGGCCCGTCTGCCGCTAAATACTGCGCACGTTATCTGCGCTACTCCACTCATATTAAACGCATGAATAAAAACAGAACACAATTTTTTTTTTTTTTTTCAAAATTCAATACTCACTCCCATCCAAATAAAATAAAGAATTACAAATGTCTTAACACAGTAATGGGAAATGTAACTCAAGACAGAAAGGGACATGTCAGGTCCAACCACTGGGTTATGGAAAAAGATAAAATAAAAATTAAATCCATAAAACATTAATATTCTCCAATAAAATAAAAGTCAAAGATTCATATTTTTCTTTTTTTTAACAATAAAAGGGTAAGAGAAAAACAAAACGTCAGAGCCTATTGTGGTACAGGATCCATGCAGGCATGATGCGGAGGGGTAGAAAGGAAACAAATTAAAAAGGGGAGGAGTCAGAAGTAGATGGGCAGCTGCATGGTTTATGTGGCAAGCTGGAGGGGGGGGGGGTCAGTCGGTCATATTTTTTTTTCCCAGAGACACTACTTTCGAATGGACCGTTACTAGCTAAAAGGGATAATATTCACTTTATGTCACCTTTTGCGGACACAGTAACACAATATACGTGTATTTAGTACTTGGTGCTAACAAACCAGGATTCCTTACACCTGGCACAGGCGTCTGCAAGTTGGTTTCAGAAATAGGAAGTTTAATCCAATGTGGTTGAGGATTTCAATCCGTCCTGGTGTGAAACCAAAACAAATGTCACTTTTCCGTAGATTCTCACGGGGCTCCTCCGTATCTACCGGGCTGGTCATAGCTGCTGCTGCTGCCGCCTGCTCCGTAGTTCCACTGGCTCCACTGCCCCTGACCCTGACCTTGACCCTGACCTTGTGGTTGGGGTTGGCCAGGACTTGGTGCCTGTCCCTGGCTTTGATACTGGCTCCATTGCGGATTTCCATACTAGGAAAAAAAAACAAAAAAAAAAAAACAAAAATAAAATTATTGCCTATGGAATCTGTGTACAGCGAAATTAATTTAACCCCTTCCCTCCGCAGCCTTTTTTTTCGGATTTTCACTTTAGTTTTTTTCCTCCTCAACTTCCAAAAGCCATAACTTTATTTATTTTGTCGAAAAAGCCGTATGAGGGCCTGATTTTATCGGGACGAGTTGTGGATTTCCACAGCACCATTTATTGTACCATATATTGTACTAAGAAACGAAGAAAATGATTTGTGGGGTAGAATGGGAAAAAAACACAGCGATTCCTCCATTTTTTTTGGGGGGGGGGGTGTTTATATACGGCGTTCACTGCGGTAAAAACGACATGATAACTTTGTTGTGCAGGTCAATACGATTACGACAACAGATTTACAGTTTTTTGTTGTTTTTTTACAAGGTTAAACAAAAACGTACTGTTAAAAACGAAATTTGAGTTTTGTCGCCATATTCGGAGAGCCATAACTTTTTTATTTTTTCGCCGATTGAGCACTGTAAGGGCTTTTTTTTTTGCAGGACGAGCTGTAGTTTCGAATTGTACCATTTTGGGGTACATGAAACTTTTTGAATACATATAATTTCATTTTTTGTGGGAGATGACGTGGCCAAAAGACAGCAATCCTGGCGGTTTAATATTTTACGGCATTCACCGTGCAGGTTAAATCTTATATTGGAATAGTTCAGATTTCTTACAAATGTGGAGATAAGTTATTCTAATGTTTTGTTTTTTTACATTGTGTTTGGGGGAAACTGGGAAAAGGTTTTTGGTTTTTTTTCTACTTTTAATATTTTTTGTTAATCTATTTTCAAATCTTTAATTAACGTTTATTGACTTGAACCCACGATCGTTTGCATGATATACTGCTATACTGACAGTCTCCCATGAAGCAATGCTGGTACAAAGATGGCAAACCTGGGGGCCTTCATTAGGCCCCCAGGCTGCCATCTCAACCATTGGCACCTCATGATCGTATCTGGAGGGGGGGGGGGGGGCGTTGGCACGTCAGAGCGGGTAGCCACCCTGTTTCTAACGGCTTAGATGCCGCGGTCATCCACGGGGTTAAACAAGCGCTCGTTACACTGAAGTGTCGGCTGTTTCATACAGCAGACACGCTCATTCGTTGGAGCGGGCTCAGCCTGTGAGCCTGCTCCATAACCCCCCACCCGACCTCTGTGGTATATTATATATATATGGCGGATGTCGGGAAGGGGTTAATCCAGCAATTCATAATCTAAAAAGGTTGTACTACTGCGATATAATTTTGCAAGGCCAGTCGCAGGAGACTAAGCAGATCAAATTAGGCAATTTGTCTAATTAAAAACCAAGAGTTAGGCTGCCCATACATGTAGCAGCGTGTGGCGGTAGCGTGCTGCACGACAAAACTATATGCGGTTTTACAATTCAGTTTTTGGCCACGTAACTTGTAGAGTGAAGAACACTGAAACCATGCGCTTCATCTGAACAAGCCACACAGCCAAGAACCTCAGCAATACACTGTAAAACCGCAGGCAGTTTTGCGCTGCGGCACACGGCCACTGTATGTACGGGCACCCTTAGACTCTGTTTCGTCTCTGTACAACCTCCCAGTTGTACAGAACCATAATAGACAGACTTCTAACGTGCCGTACGGTGTCCTCCGTATGTCAGATTTGATACGTCGGATGCCATATTGCAGAGGTATTATCCCCTAGAAGCATTTCTAGGAAAGAATAAACTCACACGGCAGCACAGACTCCCTGCCGCTCCGAAGTACGGCGCCGCAGGGGACACTACGCAGCCACCCCTTGTGCGTGAAGCCTTAGGCTATGTCCACACAGGTTTTTGCAGACAAATATCTGCCTTAAAATTCTTTCAGGAATTTTGAGGCAGATTTTGACCTGCCTGCACTTTCTTTGCCAAGTTTTTCGGCCACAAGCATTGAGTGGCGCGGGCAAAAATCGCTTTCTCTACCTCCCATTAATGTCAATGGGAAGCCAGATACTTAAACGGGGAAAGAAAGAACACGGCACCTTTTTCCCCCGCGAGCATTTTTTTTTTCTACTCGCGGGAAAAAAAAACGCCTTCTCCTTCCACTGAAATCAATGCGAGGCGATTTTGGCCGTTTCAGTGTCAAAAACAGCGCCAAAAAACTCGGTATGAACTAGCTCTTAAAGTTGCAGATTTTGTATTAACACTTCATTTTAGCTCTCTTTATATACGTTTCTATGAATTTCAGATAATATGGCATCCCATTGATGTGGATTAAGGGACTTTTATGGTCTTATCACAGAGATAAATTGCTAGAGGGCATAATACTTATCATCAAGAGCTGGACTCCCTGCTTCGCAGTCCTGTGATTTTCAGGATACTATACCAATGTATTCGAAAGACATAACAATTCCCTAATGATCAGACATGAGCACCATATCTCCTAGTACATGAAAGTGGTGCAACGTGAAATAAAGTAACTACACAGTGTTCTATTCAGAAACTCAGTGCAGTCTAATGGCTTGTTCACTTAGGTTATGTTCACACCTGCATTGTAGTTTCCGTTTAAAACTGTAGCCATATGCTACGATGAAACGGTCGCAGGATGGACACCAGTGACTTATCATGGGCCCTGTCTGGTATCGCCCTGGTGTTCGTCATTTTGACTAGATAAATAGCGCTAAAGCCTCCGACGCAGATGTCAACAGAGCCTTAGCCAGACTTCTGCAACTGTAACCAAACACAAACGAATGTACTTACCGGTTGCTGGTATTGTTGACTGTAGCCACCCTGACTATAAGATGACGGAGAGGAGGCGGAGGAGGTGGTGGAGCTCTGGGGTGGAGGTTGGGTATATCCTTGAGTGTAGCTTTGTGCTGCACCACCATAACTTGGATTGCTGTTACTATAGCTTTGACTGCTATATCCGCCTCCCGCACCTCCACCTTGGTTGTATCCCCCACTTCCTTGGCTGTAACTACTGCTGCTTGCAGACCCCTGGCTGTACCCACCACCTCCACTGCCATCTTGGTTATAGCCACCTGCGCTTCCTGCCTGGCTGTAGCCAGCGCTGCTTCCTCCGCCTTGGCTATAGCCACTACCTCCACCCTGGCTGTAGCCAGCACCACTTCCTCCACCCTGGTTGTAGCCAGCACTACTTCCTCCACCCTGGTTGTAGCCAGCACTACTTCCTCCACCCTGGCTGTAGCCAGCTCCACCTCCTCCACCTTGTCCATAATTTCCACTACTTGCTGAGCTGTAACTTCCACCCTGGCTATATCCTCCAGCACCACTGTAACCTCCTTGTCCAAAGCTTGACTGTTGAGAAAGAAACAAAGACCGTGAATGAAAGACCCGCTGCATTTTACCGCAGTGATATATTCATGTATGGCAGAATTATAAATATGCATACCTGTCCTTGGCCATAGCTGCTGGGTGCACTGGGAGGGGGGTTTGCTGCTGCTGCTGCACCACCACCACCACCACCACCACCACTATATCCACCACCTTGGTTGCCCACAGGACTGTAATTTTGTGCTTGACTACTAGAACTATAGCCGCCTCGATGTTCTGAACCATTATCCTGCGAGCCGCCGGACCACCGGCTTTGTGAGTTGTTCCCTCCACGGTTAAATGCTGCAACCAAAAAAGAAAATCATAAACCACATCCCCAGCTGACTGTATGCAATGTCCCATAATACAGAAAATCCTTCTAGATCCTGTATTTAAAGAGGCTCTGTCACCAGATTCTCAAATCCCTATCTCCTATTGCATGTGATCGGCGCTGCAATGTAGATAACAGTAACGTTTTAGTGTCCTGATAATGAATACACATGAAATCCAGCCTGGACGTCATGTGTACTCAGAATCCTGACACTTCTGACTCTTTTCTGTGAGATTTCCAGCAAGGGAAACTAAATCTCGTTTACCTCGTAATCTTGCGAGATTTCGTTTCCCTTGCTGTAATCTCACAGAAAAGGTTCAGAAGTGTCAGGATTCTGAATACACATGACGTCCAGGCTGGATTTCATGTGTATTCATTATCAGGACACTTGTGTATGTGGCTGCACATCGTTCTAGTAAGAGCACTGTAAATGAATGGAGAGGAGTGCATGATGCTGACTGGTCACTGATTGGTCAGCGTCATACACATAAACACGCCCAGTTAAAAACACAATACGCGCCCAGTTGGACATACAAAAAAAAAAACACGCCCAGTTGTCCATTTCAAAGCTCATTTGCATATATAGAAAATAGCTCATAACTTGGCCAAAAATGAACGTTTAAAAAAACAAAAAAAAAAAAACGTTACTGTTATCTACATTGCAGCGCCGATCACATGCAATAGGAGATAGGGATTTGAGAATCTGGTGACAGAGCCTCTTTAAGCAGATAATATTCTCTCCCACCAGATTCTACATTCTTTATATCACATTAAAGGGGTAGTCCAGTTATAACAAATTACTACCTACACACTGGATAGGCAATACCTGTTAGATCACCCCCCCCCCCACGATTGCTGTCCTACACTAGAGTTTCCATCAGTGCCATAGACTTTAAATGGTGTGGCAGGGCGCACGCTCGACAGCTGCTCCATTCAACTCCTCCTGGCAATCAGTCTTACAGCTGGGAGGGGAGTACAGCGGACCACCACCAATCTAACAGGTATTGGTTAGAACTTGGATACCCTTTTAAGTACCTCCAGTAAAAAATAAAGAGGTCAGCGCTCTTAGTAGGGCTGGGTAATTAATCGGAAAATAATAGAAATCGATTTTAAAGGAACAGTGTCATCACAAATTATTTTTTTATATGTTAAAGATGTTAGTGCTTTATTAAAAACGTTTATATTCATTTGTGTGTTTGTGTTTTACTTTTTCTTATTTTTACACTTTTTCTTCCCTATGGGGGCTGCCATTTTTTTTCCATTTCTGTCTGTGTCGATTAACGACACATACAGACATGGAATACGGCAGCCACAGTCCCATAGGGACTGCGAACGGCTCCCGTCCCATTGACTTCCGTGTACGGCGTCTGTGTGGGAACTGCGCATGAGCCGCTCCCACACAGTCCAATTCGAAATTGGCGCCGTCCGGCGCCATTTTCCTGTGGACCGGAAGTCGCGGCCGGACAGTAATATTACTACTTCCGGTCGCGGCTTCCGGATTTGTGCACTTGGACCAGCGGCAGCAAACGGAGCGGACGTGCCGGAGGGAGCCGCGGCGGCAGGAGCAGGTAAGAGATTTCAATGTATGTTCGTGTTTGTGTGTGTTTACTACTGTATGTAAACCTACTACACTGTGTGTTAGCTCAAAAAATGGCGACACACAGTGTAGGAGGTTACACCGTTCAAACCCCTCGTTTATCCCGGCACTAGCCAGGATAAAGGAGGGGGGAATGCTGAGAGCTCACTAGAGCGAGGGCTTTTAACCCTATGTTGCACTGCTGCAATTTTGGGAATAGCTCCATCTAGTGACCAAAAATGGGTAGTATTATAAATTTAGAATTAATTTATAATATTTCCTGACTCGTGAAAAAAATAAAAAAAATTTGAACAATGTTTAATCACCCACACACTAAATGTTTAATTTTTTAAAAAAAAACATGTTTTTCTGGCAACACATTCCCTTTAAGGCAAAGTTTCTTAAAGAGGCTCTGTCACCAGATTTTGCAACCCCTATCTGCTATTGCAGCAGATAGGCGCTGCAATGTAGATTACAGTAACGTTTTTATTTTTAAAAAACGAGCATTTTTGGCCAAGTTATGACCATTTTCGTATTTATGCAAATGAGGCTTGCAAAAGTACAACTGGGCGTGTTGAAAAGTAAAAGTACAACTGGGCGTGTATTATGTGCGTACATCGGGGCGTGTTTACTACTTTTACTAGCTGGGCGTTGTGTATAGAAGTGTCATCCACTTCTCTTCACAACGCCCAGCTTCTGGCAGTGCAGCACTGTGACGTCACTCACAGGTCCTGCATCGTGTCGGCACCAGAGGCTACAGATGATTCTGCAGCAGCATCAGCATTTGCAGGTAAGTAGCTACATCGACTTACCTGCAAACGCCGATGCTGCTGCAGAATCATCTGTAGCCTCTGGTGCCGACACGATGCAGGACCTGTGAGTGACGTCACAGTGCTGCACTGCCAGAAGCTGGGCGTTGTGAAGAGAAGTGGGTGACACTTCTATACACAACGCCCAGCTAGTAAAAGAAGTAAACACGCCCCGATGTACGCACATAATACACGCCCAGTTGTACTTTTACTTTTCAACACGCCCAGTTGTACTTTTGCAAGCCTCATTTGCATAAATACGAAAATGGTCATAACTTGGCCAAAAATGCTCGTTTTTTAAAAATAAAAACGTTACTGTAATCTACATTGCAGCGCCTATCTGCTGCATTAGCAGATAGGGGCTGCAAAATCTGGTGACAGAGCCTCTTTAAATATACGACACTAACACCTCTAAACATACGGATACAGATTTTTTTGAATAGACAGCAAATAATACTCACAGCCTCCGCCTCCAGCGCCACCTCCTCTGTTGTATCCACCTCCCGAGTTTCCTCCTCGACCTCGAAACCCTCCTCTACTTTCACCAGAAGAGCCCCGGTTATCGGATCGCTGAATTTCACCCCGTGCTTCCCCTCGGCCGCCTCCCCCACCACCAGGGGGTCCTCCACCACGGCCTCGGAATTTCTTATCCGGGGGTGCCCCTGACTTCTTTCCTTCATCGTTGTACTCGCGGATGAGCTTCTCTGCTTCCTCCTTCTGCAGCTCGATGTAGATCACCTCCTCCAGGAAGTCCCCTGGTTCTGGCAGACTAAAATTTGCTGTGGAGAGAGTAAAAAGCAGTGATGTAAAGGACCAGACTCAAAGCCGTATAGTAAAAATTAGGTAGAGTTTTTGATATCTCTCATTTGAGCCATTTACAATCCAGATGACTCCAGGAGTTCTCTAATCCGATATTTCTTATACAAACTCTATTTGATGTGGCCATATGAGCAGAGGAAGGGCACAGCTTCAGACAATTATACACTGATCAGCCATAACATCCAACACGGCTGCCTAATATTGCGGAGGTCCCCCTTGTATCTCTAAGTGAGCTCAAGGCATGGACTCTACAAGACCTCTATATGTGTCCTGTGGTATCTGGCACCGCATCCTTTAAATAGAATCGGTCACCAGATTTTACAATGAAAACGGCATACATTATTAAATTCATGTCTTAGACCTGATGTAGCTGTTGTACTTACTTTGAAAACACAGAATGGCTGTATAATACGCGCTCAACATTTTCTGACCCATATTGCTAATTTTAATATCAGGTGGGAAAACTTTGAGAAAGAATTATACAGCCATTCTGACAGGGATTTTTAAAGTAAGTACACCAGCTTTATCAGGTCTAAGTCATTGATTTAACAATGTATGCAGTTTTTATGGTAATATTTAGTACAAATTCTCTCATTTCTGTAAACTATGAGATGCGGCCCCAATGGATCGGACTTGTTTTTCCAGCACATCCCACAGATGCTCGATCGGATTGAGATCTGGAAAATTTGGAGGCCAAAGTCACTACCTCAAACTTTTGGTTATGTTCCTAAAACCATTCCTGAACAATTCTTTGTGTTGCAGGGTGCATTATCCTGCTGAAAGAGGGTACTGCCATTATGGAATACCGCTGCCATAAAGGGGTGTACTTTATCCGCAACAATGTTTAGGTGGGTGGTACGTGCAACGTAACCATCCACATGAATGCCAGGACCCAGGATTTCCCAGCAGAACATCGTCCAGAACACCACACTACCACCGCCGGCTTGTCTTCTTCCCATAGTGCAGTAGCTTTTCTGTGGGATCGTACCAGACGGCTAGCCTTAACTCCACACGCATCAATGGACCTTGGGTGTCTATGACTCAGTCACCGGTTGTCTTTCCTTGGGCCACTTTCGGTAGTTACCAACCCCTATATACCGGGAACACCCCATCTGCCATTTTGGTGATGCTCTGACCCCGTCAACCGGTCATGACAATTTGGCCCTTGTCAAAGTTGCTCAGATTCTTACACTTGCCCATTTTTCTTGCTTCCAACACATCAACTTTAAGAACAGACTGTTCACTTGCTGCCTAATGTATCCCACCACTTGACAGGTGAAGTGAATTACATGGATTTTGTCCTGTCAGTGGTTTTACGGTTATGACTGTTCGGTGTATAGATCAGTAATTTACCTTTCATTTCGAGCACAGCATGGTCAGGAACATCCTTTCCTTCCTCATCAGTGCGCTTTACAATACGGTCTCGGAGATTCTCGTCTGTGGGACAGATTACAATAGCCTTGCGATGAAAGCCATCAAACGGTCGCATCTTTCTGCGCTGAGCCGTAGCATAGACGTTTGTCTGAGGAAGGAAGACCAGAGAAGTGGAGATCACTGAACCAGGTGCTTGGATGTTTATTGTGCTTCAAATAGCCCTGTTCTCACTCTTACCTGATCAAGGATGTAATTGCGTTTCCTACGGGCAGCTATCTGGATAAGCTGGTTTAAGCACTTTGTGGCTTGCTGAATAAGCACATCCCAACGACCGGCGTAATTACGCTGCCTCCGAAGACCCATTACCTGAAAGGTTATGATCAAAATTAATCTGAAATCCCTATATACTTTATTAAGTATTACATGTAGTCAAATTCACAAAAACAAGCGGTTAATGTGCCCTATATATAAACATTAGAGGACTGGGCTCCCACTGTGTACCCTTACTTTATATCACAGAAGAAAGCTACTAAAACAGCAGATCTCTCTCTAGACCTCGGTCGTCCAGAATTAACATGATTCACCATTTATTTGCATAACTGCATGTAATACTATATGGCCCCCTGCAGCGGAAATATATGGCCAACAACTTCGCCCAGCAAACGGAGCGGTTGAAACTTCAGCGATCTGCCGATCAATCTGAAAAGTGGTGGTATTCAGGAGCAAAAAAGTGCAATATAATCTGATTAGGTTTACGCTGTAAAAAAAATAAAATCTGCTTTCAGTTATTAATGGGAGGCACGAGGTGTTATGAATTTTAAACATATATGTGCCTCACATTAATAGTAATTAACCCATCATGTACCTCACACATTAACCCAATGTTGTCCATTATGACTGAGAAACATGATGGGGTCAATTACTATTATTGTGAGGCACATGGAGGTTCATAATTCATCACCTCACATCAGAAAATTGACTTTTTTTTTTTATTATTGTTGGCAAAGTATCGTTTTGGAATAGAGAATCGCAACACTACACAAAGTATCGCATCGAAGTTCAAATTCCGGTATCCTGAGAACCCTACTGGCATCTATTGGGTCCTATTGAATAGTTTATGGTAGGTCTCTGTATAATCATTACAATTTCTTCCGCTATTTTACCTTCATCTTCTCCATAATGGCATTGGTTCCAAGGATGTTATATTTCTTTAATGGATTTGCTGTCGAGTGCTTCATTGCCCAGGTTGTCTTGCCAGCACCAGGTAGTCCCATCATCATTAAAATCTGAGAAGAATAGACGTATGTAACAGTGTTATGGTTTTCAAAGTGTTCACCAAGTGGTTGTAGACGGTTCAAAAGACGTAATAATCCAACAATCTCCACTCACCTCACACTCCCCCTTGTTCTTGGGAGGTTCGGTTCCTCGTATTTTTTCAAAGGCGGGCACCTGCTGTATGAATGTAAACCCTGGCGGACAGCTGCAGAACGAATCCTCTCTTTGGCCGAAATTAAATTCAACAGAGCAGTTCTTTACTAAAACGTGAGGGAACAAGGCCTGGTTACCCACAGAGCCCCTGCTGACACGGAAGGCTGTACCCAAATACCGCCCATTCTTGGAGAATGATATCTCTATGTCGCCACGAGCTTCAAAATCCTGCCGAGGGGTGAGAAACACAAAGAAAAATTATAGGGAAAAAAAAAAAAAAAAGGATACAAAAAGCAGAACATACCCAAGTAATAAAAAAAGAAGGGACTAAGGACAACCTCCCCATATTAAAGACACTCCAGGATTCTGCGCTATCCCTAATAAATAGTGCAATTATAATCCAGATTTTTTCCAATACTGCGCAACGACACGCCGTCTTTTGTATTTGCACGTAACATGCAGATAAGACTTTGCTTTTCACTGATTTGTTGTATCCTGCTTTAACCTTCTTCAAGTGACCGCTTTTCACAAATGCCTGGCACATGCCTATAACGTGCCACTAGCAGGAAAGGTACTGTATGTATTATACATCAACATATGTAACAATCCTGAATCTTGAATTATGTGAATGAAGTACTTGATATTGAAATAGGTGCTAATAGGATGTGCCCAGTGTCCAACCCCATTTAGGGGTCACTTCACAAATGCACCCTGAGCACTAAGCGAGGTGTTAGTGTATCAATCGGTGCAAAAAAAAAAACAACTCACTTTTATGAGAAGTAAATGAAACCAAGCATTACTATGATTGTAGCTGATGGAATACAACATTTGTTGCACGGTCACCGTTATACAGATATAGGTAGACATAAATATACTTTTTAATAAACATAGAAATCCAATGCTTAGTACCATTGGGAAAAAAAAACAAAAAACCATATGCCCAATTTCAACCAGGGAAGGGAAGAGTAGTGAAAGAAAGGAGGAGGGGTAAATCTCAGAGCAGCGTTGCTTGTGCGCTGTCAAATCAGGATATTCAATATTTTAAAAAACAAAACAAAAAAGAGACTATGCCATTTGCGATGTCTCTTGCGTGAAAAGAAAGATTGCTCAATCAACATACAATAAAGCAACCGATCACGTCATTCTCTGCAAAAGTCTCCCCATAGTTCTCAAACTTGCTGTTGGTGGATTTCTTTGCTGTTCCTCCATAGCCGTAAGAGTACAGCTCCTCTCCTGGAAATTTAAAATACGAACATTTAGGACACGGTTAATGAGGTATTCCCTTGACAAATGTCTAATGCGGGGCGCCCCATCTCTAACATCCACACATTTGGGAGACTCCTGTAGTGCAGAAGCAGGCAGACAGTGCTAGTCCCACAATGGAGGAGGGGGTCCACCCCTGATGGATATGCCTTAAGAGTCTGATATCAGAATAGTTATTTACTACACTCCTAAGCAAAACTGATGGACTGTGTTATGACTAGTGCAGGGCCCGAGGGGGAGATACAGGACACGGATTCTCTCTATGGTGTATTGTGAAACCCTGTGTCACGCACCACCTCCCAGGCCTTGGATTAGGCATGAAACAGAGCGTCAGTTTTGCTTGAAGAGTTCTTTTAATGATGGAGAAATACTACAGACGCTTTAGAGAGGATCTTCAACCCGGCTATAGACAAAAATCAAAGTAGAGTCTAGTAAGATTAACATCAATCATCACTCACCTAACTGTGTACTGCAAGTATTCAGGGACCAACCAACGCGGACGACATGTGGATCCGGCTCGCTCTCAGGAAGGTGCCCCACAGCAATTTCTTCCGTAATCTGAAGAGAATAAAGACCGCTATTACGATAAATGTTATCGCTCAGCCTGAGAGAAGTGGAAATTTGGGGGGATTTCACCAACAATTCTCACCTTTATCTCAAAGCACACCCGGCCCCTGTTCACCCCATGTGTAGCCCGAGCTCCAGACCAGAGGTAGGCAAATCCCTCCGTGGTGAGCGGAAAACCTACAGTGCGGTCTTTGCTTAGTTTGAAGTGCAGGTCGCTGTTATCTGGAAAAAGATCAGGATTTAGAGGTCTAAAACCATCAATACGTAAGGGAAGGAAAGGAAATCCGATCCAAGGCCATAGAAACAACCACTTTTACCTTAAAGGGGCTTTCCTCTCAATCTATCTAACCACCTAACAGTTTATCCTGGGCTTCCGCAGCGTTTTTTTTGCCCGTGGCGCTCAATGGCCGTGGTAGAAAAAACGCAGCAAAAGAAAAACAAAAACGCACAAAGAGTGCAGGCAGGTTAAAATCTGCCAGATTTTCCTGCCTGCAAAAAACTCTGCGTGAACCTACCCTACCCCAGCAGAAGAGGTCAGCAGGGCACATGCTGTCAGCTTGCAGGGAGAGGGGTGGGATCTATGATCCTTCTCCTGTCCCTGTATAGCTTCAGATGGCCTCTTATTAATCAGAGAAAGTGTTTTATACTGTGCAAAAGTAGTAAGACCTAAATAAATATACATTTGGTATCATCATAATTGTAACAACCCATAGAATAAAGTTAAAGGTATTCGCCGGGCTTTTATATTGATGGCTTATCATTAGGATTACTATAGTTTACCAGGCACAGCGCCGTATACTTCCGTAGCGGTTGTGCCTGATATTGCAGTTCCGGTCTCGTTCAAGTGAATCGGACGGAACTGCAATCCCAGGCACCGCTGCTTCGCAAGTGTACAGTACTGTGCTTGGTAAACGTTCAACAGTACGAGTCGATTAACGCAGCGGCCCCTTCAGACAGCTAATCGGCAGGGGTGCCGGGACACAGACCCCCACCGATCCGGTATTGCTGACCTATCCTAACGATAGGCCATGAATATAAAAGTCACAGGGAGCCCTTTTAACATATATTATTTAGATCACCTCGTATTTGCTATAAAATAAAGCCAAAATTACTGGGGGGGGGGGGGGGGGGGGGATTGGGGATTTATTCCCCCCAAAATAATCGTTATAAAAAGTTATTTAATACACTGTACAGTGTGTACCCCAAAATGGTGCCTATAAAAACAGAAACCTGCAAAATACAAAGGCTCAGAGCTACACTAAAAAAAAAATATGAGCACTGGAAGATTGCAATGAATAAAGCGCTTCACAAAAATGAGCTATTTATTTTCTTTGGGACTCCCGGAGATAGCCGAGAGCAGTACTTTGCCATCTTTATGGGTCCCATATAGAATGAATGGAGCGGGAGGGTGCACGCTCGCCCTGCGCTTTATTCAGGCTCCTGCTCACTGTGCTCGTGCATTGAGGAGGAACGGGAGGGAATCAGGACCACCATTCTAGTGATCGGAGGGGCCCCCAGCGTTCAGACATTTATCACCTATCCTGTGGATTGGTGATAAATGTCCATTGTGGGAAAAACCTTTCAATCTTCCCCCATTTCAAAAACGTTGTTTTGCTATAAGTAACCCAGTGAAGTATACCGTCTCCGGTGAATAGTTCAATTTCTTAGACAATGGCTGCCCAAACTGAGGAGGAAAGAGGGCACAACTTAGGAGTTTACTTACAGTTATCCAGGACCACAATGCTCTCATCAAACACTTCGTCCTCATCGTCGGCACCGCCGCTGCCGCCGCGCCCCTGCGGGGACCTCCCTCTGTACAACAGAGACTTATATCAGAACTAGTGCAGTGTATTAGCGGTACATCACCACAAGAGGAGACCCGCATGAATATCGATTGTTCATAATGACGATTGGTTACTCGAGACCACCGATCCCCCAACACGTAACTTGGGATTAGTCGTTTTTTCAGGGGCCACTAATTTCAGTCTACACACAAGCATTTAACAAACCCACGTACCTCCGGTCATCTCGATGCTCATAGTAGCCTCTGCTTCGGTCATCAAATGATCGTTTGCGAGCCCCTCCAGCGCCGGGACCCCTTTGACAAGGTTCAGGCTCCTCCTGCTTAGATTCGTTTTTTAGGGCTGTTGGAACAATATAAATTAAAGTATTTCAGAACCGTAAGTGACAGAACCTGGAAAATAAGTGATCCCTGCGGATTACTGACCCATGCTCCAGTCCCAGAACTCTGACTAGCTGCTCACTTAGAATCCTTTATCAAGCCCCCTGCCCAGATATTACCTATGGCCTCCAGTATATAACCGATGTTATGGGCAGAAGACTACTTAGATGCAATGCCTGGAGACCCCCACCGATTGCTAAAATGAAGGGGCTTCTTGTATCTCTCTGTGGCCGGCCATGGCGCTATGCAGGTGCTGAAAACTCTGCAGCCGAGCAGGGAGGACATTAAAAGGAGCGGTGGTTGAGCGCGTGCGCTGCCGCTCCATTCAATGTCTATGGGAATGATGGAAACAGCTGAATAGTTTGCACTAGTCCCATAGACATTGAACGGAGCAGCGGGCGCATGCTCAACCACCGCTCCATTCAAGCGGAGGATTAGGGATTTTGGGATCCCCATTCTCATGATCAGTTGGGGCCCCAGCGGTTGGACAATTATATTATGATAATTGTCGATTCTGGGACAACCCCTTTAAACCACCAGTGTGACGGACCCCCTACGTGGGGTACAGTATGAATCAATCTGCCCCCACTATTGAATGTGGTCTCAAACCACTAGATCTCCAGCTGTTGCTAGACTACAACTCCCAGCGGATGTCAGGGCATGATTGGAGGTGTAGTGTCACGACGGCTGGAGGACACAATGAGGTAAAGCTTTGCCCCTGACTATAAACCAATGTGCCGCAGGTAAGAGCCCTCAGGACATTTGCAAGGTGTAAATAATCTTACCATGTATATAGGAATATTACATTTTATCATTGTCATTCATTTACCCGTGTTGTGCCCGAGAGGAGCTGGTTCCAGGGGTCTCCTCTCATAAAGAGGTTCTCGTTCCTGTTTCATTATGTCCTGTCTATGAGGTGGGGGGTAACCTCCGCCTGGGGGGCCGTAATGATCTGGTGCCTGGTGCCCATAATCTGTATAAAAAGAATGAATATATCAAATTGGTTTTGGAGGATTCCAATTTTTTATATAAAACCAGATTTAAATTCCGTTTACATCCCTAAAAAAAACGGATACCCCCTCGGGTTTGGCCGGTTGCTTAGTAACACATCACGGTACAAGGGCGACACCCCCCATCCCCACGCTCGTACAGATACTTGCTATATTGCAGAAAGCCTGGCGGTCCACGGGGATCATTGTATATACACGGGTAAGATCAACTTCTTGACACCGATACCGCTGCGTATTCCGCCGCGAAAACAGCGCCGTGTAGCCACACGCAGATTAGTCGCATTGTTTTTTTTGCGAATGTGAATTTGCGTGCAGAAAAGCGACTTTTAACAGAAAAAACACGCACAAATCCAAGCGTCGGCCTTGTGTTTCTGACGTGGAAACTCGGCCAAATTTACATCCGATTTTTCCTCAGGAAAAATCCATTGTGTGAACATCGTCTTAGGGCATATGGACGGCATATGGGGTAGTCCTCGCCCAGGACTTCTCTAGCTCTGGAAAATTTACATGGTTGCTCATTGATTTATGGGAAAAACGTGTCCGCCAGGCATTAAGAGCTAATTACCAGCGATCATCTAAGTGGGCGCTGCCTTACGACAGGACAACGGCCTTCAACTATCGGCTCACGTTTCTTGAGGCCCCACGCACACGACCGTAATTACGGGCCCATAGACTTCAAATGGCCACGGGTACCTTTCCGTTTGCGTACAGGAAGGTGCCCGGGCCGTTGAAAAATATAGAACATGTCCTATTTCAGGCCGTAACTACGGCACGGGCAGCCCATAGAAGTCTATGGGGCTCCGGCAATTACGGGAGCGTTGCTAGGCGACGTCAGGGGATTTCAATTTTTGAATAAAGAGAAGCAGAGAAAACGGCGTCTGAGCGATCATGTGACCCTTTCAAGGGGTTAGGACAGGATTGTGACATCATTTCCAACTCCCCTTTGTTTTTACAGGACGGTAAATACGGGTGGAATAAGAGGACAAAGGACCCGTATTTACGGGAGGGAAAAAATACGGTCGTGTGCACGGGGCCTTACCGACGCGACGCATATGCCAGGAAGAGCTGCCGACGTGTACGGTAAACGTAGGCCGTGATGGGATCCGTTTGATGTACACGTCGTGAACTCTGATCACCCTTTCCATTATACAGATCCCATGTTATATTACGGGTGACCGATGCCACTGTTAGACGCACATCAGATCACGTTTGTGCCCTATAAACGTGTCCATAGAAACCGTGATGTGAACAGCGTCTAAGACCCGTACACAGCCATCCAGGACACATCGGTACACGTCAGGATCCACGGTGTAACCTTCTAACCGATATCATAACTTCAGTGCAAATCGCGGTAAAGCAGCATCATGTGACTGGAGTCATGTGACAACATGCGCCATGAATCGCAGCACAGACGTAGCCGTGTGACCAGGGCCTTGAATGGACTGCTATAATATAACTGTGCCTATTGTAAAAATCCTCCCCCGGGCATCGTCCTCCCGTCTAAATAACCATCGTCAATGGCTTTGTGTCTCTACTCGTACGACCTTCGCCGCTCCCATCCACTGCTCAGTACTTACATCGTCCTTCGCCATCCCGACGAAAATCTCTGGGAGGTCCCGGTGGGTATCCGCCACGATGGAAGTGATCCCCCATCCTTTTCTCTCAGCTCAGCAGCTAGTAGCGCGGGTATCACAGGCGGGCAGACAAAATGGCGGAACAGCACTCCCCCTTCTCTCTTCGACGTCCTTACACGCAGCAACGCCCTCAGGTGACTAATTACAGCACGGCTCCGATTCCAACCAATAGAATTACTAAACCTGTGTCTTCGGATTGGCTGATTGGTTGCTATTAAATGGGCGGTAATAGAACCTACCAATTAAATCAGAGATGATGGTCTCCTATGACAACGCTCGAAACTAAGGGGTTAAACTGGCCGGCCATCTTTGTCCACCCTATTTGCTTGCTTCGTACGTTGCTAAGCTCTGTTAGAATTTCAGCCATGTTGGTGCTCTCAGTATTTTTCAACCCGGTGCTATTACATAATGAAGGTTTAATTGAAGTGTATTCCCAAAAAATCTGAAACATTTCATTGCATTTATCAGAAAAGTCTACAGAATAGGCCCAGGTTCTATACTATAGCCAACATTTATGAAACAACGGTCATTTTGGCTGGTATTAATGTATTGCGCCATTTTTGCATCAAGATCTGACAGAAATTACACTGTTTTATGCCTTCGATAAGTGAGTGTGACCAAAAGTCGCACTATTGCACCATATGTACCGTGGAATTATGAAATTTATTTTTAGGGGGAAAAAATGGAGGTCTAAAATGTGAATTTTGTGAAATGTATAAAATAGCGCACAACATTTTACGATTTTTTATTGCTGATTCCACCTTTAAGAGCAATAGGAAGAAGTAAGGGCGGGGGGGGGGGGGGGGTAGATGTGGCAATCATACCTGGATCCACAGAGACGTGTGGGCCACAGGCTCCTCTGGCATACAAGGTCGCCGTTTCCACGCCAATTGTCCCGTAAGCCCCCGTCGTGTCACGTTTACTTCTAATGGGCACTCTTAACTCTATGAAGACTCTATGGCACTACTCATGAGGGCATTCTGGCTCTATTCGTGGGGGCTCTTTGGCACTATTCATGGGGGCACTCTACCCTTACTTGTGGAGACACTAGAACTACTCATTGGGGGACTCTGGCCTTATTTGTGTAGACACTCTAACACTTTATGGGGGCACTCTGGCTCTATTAATGAAGGCACCCTGGCATTATTCATGGGGGCACTCCGACAGGCAATGTTCATGGGAGTGAGGCCAGTGTGTAAGAGAATTATGTATAAAAAAAAAAAGTGCACTCCACATCTAGAAACTCCTGTAAAGCGATTCATTAAAGTTGACAACTATATTTTATAATGTATGTAGATCCTTTATAATGCGATGTCATATACGGCATGGGGTGGCCCTGGGTGGGTTCGCTTTTGAAGGTGCTCAGGAGAGTCATGCTGCGCCTCTATTAATATATACCCCCTCTCCCCATTGACCGACTCGAGATAACTTGAGGGAGTTTTATGGAACATAAAAAAAAAATCATATATAGATTCAGTGTCCATTACATGACGCAGCCTTGCATGTGGCCTAAAATATGGAGTACACAATGTAAATTATATTTATTAGCACCCTGCGCCATTTTATAAAGCCAAGTTCCGACATTGTGACGGGAATTTTATAGAGGACATTGCAAGGCAGTCGCAATATAGTGACATTAATCATCCAGTGATAAAGAATGGCGCGTACAATTATCTCACACGACAAGGCCCTGGGCGCTGTTTATATGACTTGATTTCAATTTGATTTCTCTTTTCTCTTATATTGGGTTATAATTCATATTTGCAAAATGCATAAACGCAAAGGGGTATTTACAGAGCTGCGAGCAGCCTTATGTTTATGAGCGCGTTATAAGGAGACAGGTCACGTTCACTTCTCATATCGTTTATTTTTCACTTGCAATCATGAGAAAATCCACAGTTTTTGATTTCATATTCACTTATAAATCATTTGCATTTGAAAAAACATTAAGGTGACTGATTCATTTGCCTTCTTCCCCAGCGATCCTCTAAATGGTCTGACAGGGTTGGCGAGGCAAGACAGGACAAGACACAAGACAAATTATTGAGACGGGACAAGCATAATATGATGGAAGTATGTGATACTGCTGACAGTATTTATGTTGCTGACTATGTATGCTGCTGACAGTATGTATGCTGCTGACAGTATTTATGTTGCTGACTATGTATGCTGCTGACAGTGTCAATGTTGCTGACAGTATGTATGCTGCTCACAGTATGTATGCTGCTGACAGTACGTTGCTGACAGTATTTATGTTGCTGACATTATGTCTGCTGCTCACAGTATGTATGTTGCTGACAGTATTTACATTGTTGACATTATATGCTGCTGACAGTATTTATGTTGCTGACAGTATGTCTGCTGTTGACAGTATGTATGTTGCTGACAGTATTTACGTTGTTGACAGTATATGCTGCTGACAGTATGTCTGCTGTTGACAGTATATATGCTGCTGACAATATGTATGCTGCTGACAGTATATGCTGCTGACAGTATGTATGCTGCTGACAGTATGTATGCTGCTGAAAGTATGTATGTTCATGGTACAGAAGAACTTGTAGTATATGTGATTGTTTATTGAGAATGGATGTGGTGATGCAGATCAGTTTGCTGGATGAAATCCAGAAGCTCTTGCCGTGTTGTGTTTATATAACAGGAAAGCTGGAGAATTTATCTCAAAAGCCATAATAGACCTTGATATTTGGGGATGTTGATTACAAGTAAGGGACATTTATTAAATAGGGCTGCAGACAGGAATGTAAGAGCTCTATTAGGAGAGACAATAGACATACTAGGGAGCTGGAGGCTTGAAGGTAACATCATAGTGAACCAGATAGCCATCATTATACATGTAAAGCTTGCGTTCATTCGCGTTATAGCTTAGACTTTGCACCTTCTCGGTCAACTTTTCCATCATGAAGCTTATCTGACCTCCTTTTCCAGTCTTGGTATCAAACATGTAGAAGATTTCCTCAGTCTTTTTGTTTACAGAGCGAGTGGCATAGAGGACTCCGCAGATCATGAATGCATTGGTCACATCAGGCTTCATCTGTGTGGTGGTCCAAGTCTTATCGACCATCATGGTAGCCACATTGACCTTACCTATCAAAATCTTTCCAGCACTTTCTTCTGTGGAGTATACAACCCAGAGACCTTTCTCGTCAGACGCAAAGTCCATGTCTTGGAAGGTAACTCCGGAGTAGGAATACCGGTTATTGAATACGGCATTGGGTAGAGACTTTCTTTGGTAGACACCACTGCTCAGGCTTACTCTGCACATGTCACGACTGTTGTAGCAGTTGTAGTACAGATTATTGTTGTAGACGATGACTCCTGCACCCTGACCGGCAAGGGTATGATTCCATTTGTTCTTGATGAGCACGGACAGGGGCAGGTCGATGGAGTTCCTGTACAGTTGTATGTCAATCAAGGATGGGTAAACACGTATGGACTCTAGAATTCGGCCATCGGGATTGAGAGGGGCAACCCAATACAATGATTTCTTAGTGGTGTTCCATGCTGCATCCTTACCCCATGCTCCGGACTTGAACCCGACTCCCTTCCAGTTAAGTTGCAGAAGGTTGGGTTTGCTGATAGAAGATAAGCCATTGTGCTGACAAGATCCTTTAGGGAGAAATAGATTAGTATTAATAGATGTAGACATTTTATATTTGTAGGTTATTTTTAATTTTTTGGGGGGAAAAAGTTATAAAACCCAGACTATAATGCAAGATTTATAATTCATATTGTTAAGACTCCTGGTTGCAGGAAGATATCACGGGCAGGGCTGGATTTTCCGGATACAAGAGGGCAATGTCTATAGGAAGCCATGCAGAAGAGGTTGGCTGCTTCTCAGGTTCAGGGGTTCATGGAGAGAAATTAGGTGCAGTAGTCTCCAGTCAGTACTTGTATACATGCAATATAGTTCTATGGTATAAGTTCTAATAGAATAATACCTAAAAAAGGGGTTATTCTAGTAGAAAAACTACTGTCCGTGTGTCCTATTAGGACATACGGACGTCATAGAGTGGGGTCCGCTGCTCCAGACCTCTGTCCGTTAACCAGAGCGGAGAGACACTGCTTTCACTCTGGAGGACACATGGTTACCCAGTCATTTGAATGGGCACATGTAATACCATATTTCTCCTGAAGTGACCACTGCAGGAAAAATGTGCAGCATGTTTCTGCTGCTGACCCCGTGGCTCAACTAATCACCATCAGGTCCTCATTTAGAAAATTACCAACTCACCAAATGGTACCATAGCTGGAGCGTTCATCTTCATATTTTTCTCACAATCGACAAGACGTTTCTTCAGATTTTCCATGTCTCTCTGAGCTCTGAGGACATTGTTCTTGTCAAGACTCTCCAGCTGTCCAACTGTCTTAGAGATATTCTTCACCTAAAGATAGAAATTCATAAAGACATTACTCCAGGAATTCATATTCATTTTTATTTTCCCACCATAAAGTCTAATGTTTGATCAAGAATGGAACGTACCTCAGTATACAGACTCTCGACGTGAGCGTTGCTTCCATTGACTTTGCCTCTCAGCTGCATGATGAATACCTCCATCTCCCTTATCTCCTTCTTTAGGACCTCAAAGTTAATTTCAACTAGGCCTTCAGGACGCAATTTCTCCAACTTTTCCAGTCTCTTGGTTAGGTTAAAGAGATTGTCCATATAGGAGTCCAGTCTGAAGTCCTGATCTTGTATCTACAAAAAATATGAAGTAGAGCAATATGTATGGGTTCATGCTATTTGTTCTTTTTTTTACATGGGACCAAGTTTGAGCCAAGAGCTTAGGTGAAAATAATGATAATATAATTGGTAATTGTAGTGTGGATTTTCTTAGTACTACTTAGATGATAGACATAATTATAGAGGTTCTCCAGGACTATAACATGGATGGCATTCATGAAGAAAACTCCTTTCCATATGCCCAATTAACATGCATATGGACATAATTGAGGAGGACCCCCTCTATGGGACAACAGAACGGAGAGACGCTCTATACGAGCGGCTCTAGTTTTGGCGGAGTTAATCTGTACTTGTATTACACGGACAGACATTCATCTGAATGGCCGCCATGTAATACTACATTTTCCCTGCAGCGGCTGATGTAGGGAAATGCCTGACTGGTCTTCTTCCGGCAAAATCATCTGTTTACCAGGAACTGGAACCGGGGTGATCGGCTGATCGTCTCGTCGGCCGCAATTGGTAAGGGGTTGTCTTTGATGCGACAACCCCTTTAAAGTTCATCCATGTTTCATTAGTGGGTGTACAACTTCTGTGAATGGAGCGAGCTGCAATACCAGGTACAGCCACTCGTATAGACCAGCTATTGTGCAAACAAGGCATAGAACTCAAAATATTGGCTCGGTGGCATTCAGGTACCTTAATCTTGTGACAGATTTGCAGATGTTAGCGTCACATTAACCCCAACCCTTATTATACTGGTAACACATCCTAAACTAGCTCTAACCTCGAGATAATCCAGTGTTTTCGATCGAGGTGCACAAAGCTAGTGATGCAAATGACAGCCACGAATTGCTCCAATTAGCAGACTGCCCGCATAGTACCTACACATTGGTGCCCCCTTCACCGTTTTCCCATTAAGAAGTTTGCCATGGAAAAAGGAAGATAGGGCCACACCGTGGCCACCATGGTTGTGCACCATCAGTTTATCACCGGGTACCATTGACTTGGCACTATACACCTCTTTACCCTGTACGCTACACTGTGGATACCACCACCACAGACAAACACAAGGGAAGGCTCACCATCTGCATTTCATCCTCCACACGGTTGCTCAGACGTAGAGTTTCATCCTCTAGGGCACCAACCCTCTTGGCCGGGAATGTGCTGTCTGGCAGGAGAACCTCACATACACAGTGATCCCCTGCAGTTACCTTCCCAGTAAAATTTTGAGTCACCTGGGGGTAAAAGTAGACAGAGGTTTAAGTTCAATGATGGTACATTATGGAATACTAAAGAAGGGATAAAACAATGACGTTCCATATGATACATATTTACAGAGATGTATTGATCTCTCTGTCATTTTCAGCTTTGATATGACTTTAACATGTACTGTACATGTTAGATCATTGACTGCCAGTCATACCCGCTACATTACCAGCCACGTCGTCCCAGTATCTTCATTTTATATGGAAGGAGGTGAAGCTTGTGTCACTTATTAGTACATCCGAAGACCCTGATATCTTTCAATCTATCTTTAAGGCCTCGTTCAGATGGACATAATACGACCTCAAGTCCCGGCCCGACCGCGGGTCTGATGACCTAAACTTACAGCATTATAGGTCCTTCTTTTGCTCTTAGTTTAGGTTATTAGACAGGGACTTAGGGCCAGAACACGGACGCTAAAATATGGCCACATTATCACGTCTGAATGAGGCCTAACTCAGATTGACGTTTACTCCACTTTTTGGCCAATAGAAGAAGACATGGAAAATTTTCAACATAAAGTTGATAAGAAACAAACAATTTAGCATTTCATCCAAATTTTTATTTTATGTTGTTTTGAACTATAATTTTAGTCATTTGGCAGAGATAGATAGATAGATAGATAGATAGATAGATAGATAGATAGATAGATAGATAGATAGATAGATAGATAGATAGATAGATAGATAGATAAATAAAATATATAATACCAAACACATTGTACTGTATATTGAAATTTTATTTCTATTTGGTAATAAATTATCCACTGCACATAGGTATAATATATTGCACATTACAGGTATAGTTGCTAAATTAATAAAAGAAAATTCCAAACATAAAACACTGGAAATAATTGACTATATAAAACCGAACATACAGACGTAGCAAAAAAAGATTTTGTCATGAAACATTTTCTTTGAATAACTAGTGATAACTTATTGTGATATCATGGCACAATAAAGTTATAAGACAAGTTCTCTTAAAGGGGTTGTCCAGGATTAAGAAAAAAGGGTCTGCTTTTTTTTCAAAAACCACGCCACTCTTGCCCATGAGTTGTGTCTAGTAGAGCTGGGCTGAAATACCAGACACAGCCCATGGACATTTCTGGAATAAAGCAAAATCTTTTATCTTAATCCTGGACAATCCCTTTAAGGTGCATATTCACCTTGAACACCATTTTAAATATAATCTTGGAAATGTTTTGTTTTACTTATCTTGTACTTAGTATTACATGAAATGAATGGTCATACATGTTATGCATAGGCGACTCGAGTCCACCAGAGTGAGAACTTCTGCTTGTGAGTGGCTCTCTGCTTTGGGTAATAGATGGGGGTCCCAAGTAGGGGCCGCATTCTATGAAGACTATATGCACTAATAGGTCATATGGACAGGAGTTGTCCTTTTTTATGTCTATATTGTCTTTATACAAGGTACCATACAGTAATATGATGTAAGAAAACACCCAGACTGCAGTGCAGCAGCATTCATGACATTCTACGAACTTAACAAAAGCCAGCAGAATTATGAATGCAGCTGTGGAGTATACAGGCTGCAACTCAGGATCCGTACATAAGTAATGTGATGTATTTACAACATTACTGCACTTATTCTGTAGATTATTTCTATTTAAGCTGTAAAATAATGGTTGACCATTTGATTGCTATTGTATTCTAGATCCGTGACCTTCTCACCAGCCATCGGCATTCCGTTATTATTGGTTCTTCCCAGGCCGCCTCACTGCTGTTGGTTCTATGAAACCTTTTCATCAGGTAAAGTCTGTGGAAGGATGTAACACGGAGGACATAGGATTGAGCGATACAATGGGTTAATATAAAATAGAGGACATTGTAATAGGATGTACTGGTAAGATTATAGACCCTTGAACTGGAAATGTAAAGCTGACACCATAGACTGTTCAATTCAAGGCTGAGTTATACCATTCCAGTCTTTGGGATAGACTGGTTGCTATGGATGCTAATAAATGTCAGGCAGTGTGTCCCTAGCAACCAGTTTGTCTCAAACTACTTAGGTCTTCAGCTCAAGATCCATTTGACACTGAAGTTGGGGTAGTAAAGGGCAATATAGGCTTGGCAGTGTTCATACCAGCCTTTTCCCGGTGTAAATATATTTTTTATGCACAGATTTATGTATGAACCACAATTTGCCAGTTTTTGTCATCATACTATGCTCTGCTGTTTAAGGGCAGCATATTATGGGGACAAGTCCACTCTACTTTTCGCCCAAACGGCGTGAAAAAATATTGTTCCGTTTAATTAACAGCAACAGTGAACTCATAGTTATGAATCCGCCATATTCATAAGGGGATCCCTCCCCCCCCGCCTCTTCCCGCACCTCACAGCTGTAATTGATGGCTGCCTAGTATACAGCCACCTACATGACTGTGAGGGTAGACGGGGAGAGGTGGGGGGGGGGGGACTCATAACTATAACTAATTCTAGTAAAAAAGGACACCATAGTATGATGACAGATCCGCTTTTAAGAAGATTTTCACCCAAAAATCACTTAATAGAATATTTCCCATCTGTAAAGAAAGAGATTGAAAACAAAAGAGAAAGAGAGAAATACAAGTGTTATTATTTCAGTTCACATTAAAGCCTTGTGTCTTGTTCTCAAAGGGAGTTTGTCGATTGGGATATTCCAGCCCACGGACTGCTGCGTACTGTTGGAGTCAGAATGGCCAATTCTCTGCATGCAGAAAAAAGAGAAAAAAAAAAGAAATTCATGTAGAGGATTGCAATGAAACGGCGGCTAAACCTTTAAAGCCCCACCTTTCCCTTGCTCTAGCATCTTTGTAACATATCCTCATCACTATTTTTTCATTGTACGGTTTTAACCTAATTTTTACTCTGCGTGGTGTAAAGAAAAAAAAAAATCTGTTGCTAAGTGGAAACTGTCAACAAGTGGCTGTTGACAGATTTCTGTTTCATTATGTTTATCTATGTAATACTTTGAGTGCCCACTGGTGTCCTGCTGTGAATGTGCTATGGGTCTGTCTATCTCATTAAAGTCGATCAGTGGGTGTCTTATGCTACGCTATGTGAGTCTAGCATAGGATAGACAAGAGGCTTAGCATCTCCCCCCTCTATCGATCATCTGCTTCTCTCAGACAGGCTAGCATAGGACACCCTTTTATACGGGCCGATTATCGGGCAAACAGGGCAACGATCAGCCGATGAACGAGCAAACTCCACTGATAGTATAGTTTATGCTGCAAGAAATATTATCGTTATCGGCAGCACATCTCTCTGCGTAAACAGGGGGACGCGCTGCCGACATGATGGAAATCCATGGGGACGAGCGATCGTAGTAACAAGCGCTCCTTCCCATACATAGCTCCTTGTGAAAGGAGCAAATGAGCGCCGATCAACAAGCTGTCTTGTTGATCGGCGCTCGTTTACACGGCCCATGTTGGGCGATGTAAGCGGACCTTAGCAATATAAACATAGTTTTCTATGATTGGATTCAGTACTTTCATGTAATTATCTGTATAAATGCTGCCAGGTCTCATAGAGAAAGCCTGTGAGTCCTGCTCCCCCCGCCCACACACAGTGATTGACAGCTTTTCTTGTATGAGTGTGTATACAGGGAGAGCTGTCAATCACTGGATGGGCGGGGTGAGCAGGACTCACAGGCTTTCTCTATGAGTCCTGGCAGCATTTATACAGATTATTACATAAAAACAGGGAAATACAAAAATACTAGAAAACGATATATCCTTGAGCTCAGCCTCTCACCCTGTATCATTTGTTTCCTTTATATAGGGAAACATTAGAGACCTGACAACGCCGCTTTACTCATTAACACACGAATATCCAATATAAATACTCAGCATTCATATCAGGGTATTTGGATATATTGTATATTGATAAGCATCTGGTATTCATGTATTCAAACCAGACACACAAACCATAATTAAAGGGCTTGTCTCATGAAGATAACCCATCTCCGTATGCCCTGTTAGGGCATATTGATGTCGGAGAGGGAGATCCCCGCTCTGGGACCCCTCTATGAGCCAGAATTGCTTCTGATTTAAGCTTCCCATTGATATCAATGGGAAAGCACATTGTTATTGAATACGACGTGTTTTTCTTTACGCGAGCGTATTTAAAAAATGCGTCGCGTAAAAATAGAAGCGTCAGGGCAATTCTTTGGCACGTAAAACGCACCAAAAAGCGCATAATTCGCCTAGTCAATGGCAGATCTAATTACGCGCCAAAAAAAGAGCCGAAAGCGCGCTCAAAACGTATCAGAAAACACGTCCAAAACGCGTCAAAAACACCTGTATTTTAAAAAGCACTTTACAAAAACGCTAGTGTTTTTTACACGCTTACACGTTGTTGTTTTTTTGTGCACCATGTGAACAAGGCTTAGCACAAATCTTCAAGCAGCGCCAAAGCAATTTAAGCCCTACAACCCAATTATCCTGAGTGGTGTGTGAGGCCACAGACTTAATCAATATTATCTTCTCGCATGTATCTGTCACATATCACTAGATAATTTTGACTGGATTTCCCCTTTTAAACAATTTCCAAAAATTTAGGTAAGTTTTTGCCAGTATAACATCATAGCCATTCTGAGTATTTCCTAGCACTTCCAACCACATCCAGGTTGGTGAAATTGTTCATTTTGTTGAATCCTATTCTAAATTGTTCTTATTAGAGTCTATGGCATCAAACATTTTAATTGATTAAAGGTGAAATATATTTTCTTTACCAATCACATGGCTGGAAGTGTGCAGAAATACTCAGCATCACTGTGCATTGCAACATGGTTTTGGTTGTAGCAAAGAAGGCAAAGGAACGTACCACAGATTTTCCGTTTTTTCTTCTTGCAGGCAGCCATATTTTTGAAGTCACTGTGGGAGACGGATGTGAAGTTGGTTTTCTGTTTTCAGAGGTTGGATGATGTTTCCCGACCGAGTTTCCAGTAAAAAAATCATTAGGTCCTTGTCTTGCAATATGTCTTCCGGTAGATCTGATATTCTATAAATGTGTGATAGATGTGGGTCCAAGCTCCTCTCCAGAACTAGGGTCACCCAGCTGGCTGTTTCTGTAACTCCCATAGAAATGAATGGTGGGAGTCGCTCACGTGCATGGCCACCTCTCCATTCATTCTCCATCTGGATCCAGCAGCTGCTTCACCAGGTGCGATGGAGGTCGCATGACGCCCGTTCTGGAGATAGGTTCGGGTCCCAAAGCTGGGATTATGTGCTTATTTATTCCATATTGTATCTTTACATGGTCGGAGTTCCGTTTTACTATTACAGAGCTCAAAATCTTCTACTTCCCTTCCTACAGCCATTGAGTTAAATGATAAAATTCTGTCTACCTTCAGCCACCAATAGGGGGAGCTAACTGCATAAAAAAATTTATTCAACTAGTATTGAACTTAAAGGGGTTTTCCAGTTCCAAAAAAATTGATGGCCTTTCCTCAGGATAGGCCATCAATATGTGATCGGTCGGGGTCCAAGTCCTGGCATGAGCGCTCCTTCATTTCTACTTGCTCACTGTGAATCGTCGACACACTTGTAGCGGCGGTTCACAGTATTACAGCCTTCTCCCATTGAAGTGAATAATGTAATACTGTGAACCACTGCTACAAGTTTGTCGGCGATTCACAGTGTGAGCAGTAAAAGAAATAAGGATAGGCCATCAATTTTTTATGACTGGAAAACCCCTTTGACGGGGGAGCTGTAAAAATCTCTATGCAGTGAGCTCCCTCTGCAGGCAAACACTATTAGCAGACCTGTTCTTGTGCTCCTATATAGAAACAATGCAATCACTTGCCCCTATAGTCAGTGGGGGAAAGCTAACAATGATTCTACGCCTTTTCTGGAGTAGAAATGTTGCAAATGGCCCAAAACTCCCAAAAATTGCATCTTTTTTGGCCGTTCCCCTCGCTCTCACCACTTTAAATAAAGGGGATGGAGCTTAGCAGAAAGGGGCATGGCTACCAATGCATCTTAAAGGGGTTGTCCAGGCACGGACTGGTTTTTCATACGTATGACCAATCCACGAGATAGGTCATCAGTATATGAACAGTGGTGATCTGACATCCGGACCCCGCACCGATCAACTGCTCCGATCTACAGCCTGCTGCTCTATGTATTAGCAAACACGCAGGCTGCAGAACACAGACGATTCAGAACTCTTTATTAAAACCTATTACAAAAATGATTTTAGCCCAAAACACTTAAAAAAAATATATATTTTTTTTAATTTGCCGCAAAGGTCAGACCCGCTCTGTTCTATCTAGTAATACAAGAAATGCCTCTATTTAACACTAATTTGAAGTAGCCCCGCTCTCTTTACGGTCCGGTTCGTGGGACTGTCAATAAATGAGACTCTTGGCAGGTATGCCATAGGTTCTGTTCATATCAGGTAGTTATAAGAATCTTATTGGAACGATTTACAGCAGTCATAAAGTGTACTGAATATATTTGTATAATTTTTCTATAAATATTAATGGATTTTTACATAATATGATCTACTCCATCCAAAAAACATCAAAAGAGAATCCACCAATGTTGCAAAAGTAGTAGATTGATTTTGGCAAAATTTTGTAAGGTGCAATAAATATTTGACTATGCAAATCCCTATATATCTGAATGGACATTCCCCTTCTCACATTACAGGAACATGCTTCAATATACAGCAGTACTGAGTATGTCAGCACACTTCACGAAGCCCAAAATAGCGAAAAGTTCACGGATATTTTCCTGGGTAGCCCTGATGTTTATAATATATCCATAGATTGCGCATCACGCAGGTCTGCATTATTATACTGTGTGGTGCAAACACCATGTATAGGTAAATAGTCAAGATGTGTAAACTGAGCAATGTAATCAATAGACATGTATAGGTAAACGACATTATTGTATAGGTTCAGGGGTGTATAAACAAATTAAGGGATCACATAGCAAAAGTCTAAATAGGGCCCCTTCCTCGTATTGGTTTACCTTTCTAGATCCCTTCTGTCCTGAGAAAGATGGACTCAATCCTTGTTAGTCCCACCTCCTACCCTTATATTCCTCTTCTTGCAAGAAGAGTGAGATGAGGTGATCTAAAGTTCCCTAAATCCTTGCTTGATGAAACTGGGAGCCCCAAACAAGGTTTAAATGTGACAAAAACCTGGTTAAGTCATCACACTCCTCCACCTTAAAGTGGATCTATATTTTTTAACAACATGTCATTTTTAGGTCTAACATTCTCTCCTGAATAATTTGCTAATATATCTTTATAGCAGTCGGAGCTCCGTTTTTCTGATACAGTGCTCCATATTCCCTGTATAGACATAGAGTTAAATAATAAAATGATTGGTTCCTGCAGGCACCACTAGAGGGAGCTTAGGAGCTGACTGCATACTGTTTATACATGGAACTCTATAATAAAACAGTATGCAGTAAGCTCATAAGCTCCCTCTAGTGGTGCCTGCAGGCAGACAAAATGTTATCATACAGGAGATTTGGAGCTCTGTATCGGAAAAACCGAGCTTTGGCCGCTGTAGAAATATATTAAGAAATGAATCAGCACACAATTCTGAACTTATCTATTTACCCTATTACGTCTACCAGGGTGTATATACAGTCACATCTATGTGGCCAAACCTGAAAAAACTATCTTCAAATACCTAAAGGCAGACACAGACATTAAACCCTTATCCCCCTCTGTTAGTTGGGTGATCTGATACCTATTCAATATGAGAACATGCGGCTGATAATACCATACATGCAAACATGTTCTACCATGATGGACTTGAGCTCCCCTTTATAAGACTGTTTTAGGACTAATAGATTATTCCCAATGTCTGAAACAATAGGATCAGCAACATATACTCAGCGATGTGGGCATCATGGGAAACTCTTGGTCAGCCTCTAAGACTGTAGTGATGACGACAAACATCACGGCCGTATTTTGGAAGGGCTGAGGTATTTTAGGCCATATAGATTGGGAGCCTGCCTATGCAGGTGTGACATTACATACACACACACACACACACACACACACACACACACACACACACACACACACACACACACACACACACACACACATAGATAGATAGATAGATATGTATATAGACGGGGGTGGCCAATGTTCATATTTAAATGCCCAAAAAAGTTCTAAAAAGTTTTGATAAAAGAAAGAATACTTATACTCACAAATCCAGCAGCGCCATGGAGCAGAACCAGTGTCAAGAGACAGAGATACATCTTCATTTAGGATAAACCGACAGTGCTTTAGGTCCAAAGTGCTATGATTTATATAGATAGATGCTGAGCCCCCAGCACACTCCGGTGCCCCCACCCCGCTTTATTACAGCTATGTTATCTTGATCCTCAAATGATGTATTTGGGATGATTACAGGGTGCTGTAAGCTCGTAACAATGGACTGTTTGTAGAAAGTAGGATTATGGGTGTATGGTGATAAGTATCAGGGATTATAGCACATAATGTCATGGTTTTATAAATATTGCAATATACCCCCCATCATTGATGGTGACCATTGTTCTGTGCATTGTCTTATTCCTGTAAATCACATAATGGGGATTAGGTTTTCTTTCATTCATTCTCAATTTGCGCCACTTTACAGCACTTTTTTGTAGCAGAAAGGGTTCATGCACACTACCGTATTATGTCTCGGTTCAACTTCTGAGTTATGGCCCCAATAGAAGGTTTTTTGGGTCCTACTGTACCTACGAATGTTTCCGTATCAATCCAACATCTCTGTCTATGGCATTAGGGCAGGGCTCCATGTGCCTCCCCGCAGCCTCCATGGACTTGACTCAGCTGCATGCATGAGACCTAATATTTATGTCAAGTCAACAAGAAAAAAAAAAATATAAAAAACAACGAAAAGGAGAAGACGAACTGAGGGGCTCAAGACACAAGACCCTTGTAAATCATACTGCTATGAAGCCCAATCTAGAACCTATTGCAGAATGTTTTCCATTCGCCCTATTAAGTGATAAGTGGGTCTCTTGCTTGGGAACCCCATCTATGAGCCAGAGCGGTGAGTGACAAAGCAGCTCCCGCTCTGGCAGAACTAGCCTGTCCATGTATTACGTGGTTGGCCATTTATTTGAATGAATTTCCCCTGCAGTTGCTGCAATAAGATAATTTTAATCAAGACTATGTTGCTTATTTTTTATTTTTGAGGCATTGCAAATATATATTTTTTAGTTTAATTTTGATTGCCCCAGTGATTAAAAAAATTGTGACTTAGGGTACTATTACATGGGCCATGTAAACGAGCGACGATCAACGAGACAGCTCGTTGATTGGCGATCCTTTACTTCTATCACGCGGAACAATGAGTGGATATGTATAGGGACGAGCACTCGTTACTCCGATTGCTCGTGCCCATACATTTCCATCATGTCGGCAGCGCATCTCCCTAATTACACAGAGAGATGTACTGCAGACAACGATGATTTTTTAAATTCTGCATAAAAGAGCAGATCAGTTCGTTCATCGGCGGATCGTTGCCCTCATTACACAGGGCAATGATCGGGAACGAGAGTTCATATGAACGCTCATTTGCCAGATCATTGGCCCGTGTAATAGGGCATTTACGGTATATATGTCCAATTTACAACCACCATGGGTGAGAATGTAGTAGATACTTTGCACCACTTTTCATGAATACTTTCCTGTCTGTGGGTTCATAATCTGACTCCTCTGTCTGTCTTTGTCGAATCCTAAAGACTTTGACCCCTCTATCTCTCTTCCTAGAATTCCCTCAATCCATGATACATTAGCCGGGTGTATTCTGTAACATAATTCTTCAGCTCTAGACCAAACATCTCATTGTTCAGCCGTTATATAACGATGATTAGCTGATAAATATTGAGACACTTAGCAGGAAATCTCCACCGAACAGGGAATTTATATCATGAACTGGAGAATATGACACCATGGAGAACACAATCTGTACTAACATCTCAGAGACAATCTTCCAGATATAGCTAATATTCACACTGAGGTCTATTGAGGTCATTGTCCTCTGGTTCTCCTACAGCCATTAGGACCAAATCTTCAGATTCTTTATGGCAGTATTGGATAATATGTTTAGTGCTTACGCTTTAATTATCTTATTTCTTAAAAGGGTTGTACGGGACAACTGATGACCTACCCAGGATAGGTCATCAGTATATGATCGGTGGGGGTCCGACACCCAGAACCTGCACCGATCAGCTGCACCGACTGTCTTTGAGCACCGGACATCCATGCCGGAAACAGATGGCTCTGGTCACAGTGTAGCGGCCGAGCTGCAGTACTGCAGCTCTGCTTCTATTAAAGTGAATAGGAGCAGAGTGGCAGTTCTGTAGCACAGCCGCTATGCAGTGTACGTATCCAACTGCTTCCCGCATCGAACACTGCATACCCTGCATAACATTCGGTGCCCGGATGCAGCCGATATAGCTGTTTGGCGCGTAGTCTGGGCGTCGGACCCGCACCGATGATATACTGATAACCTATCCTGTGGATAGGTCATCAGTAGTCCGTGCCCGGACAACCCTTTTAATGAAAACTACTAGAAACTTCCAGGTTGTCACAGGTTCTCCACAGTTCCCTAGATTATTGTGATTGAGGTTCTAATGGTATATAGTGTTACTGACCAACCAAGATTGTCCTTGAACATTTACAAAGACAGGCGCAACTGACATGGTGCTATCGCTGTTCATAAAGAGTTCCCCAAAGGTGCAACAGATATGTATTAAATCTCCCTAAAAATCACCGCGTGTGGCTTGGGCCCCTTTGTTATCATGTAACAGATTGTTATAAGTAAATAAATTTCTAATCAATAAAGGGGTTGTCTCATGACAAGAACCCCCGTTCATATGTCCTATTGGGGTATACGGATGACATAGAGGGTGAGCTGCTCTGACAGACCACACGTGACCCTGGCTTCCCAAATTTTCATCCATTTCCTGTCCGTCTGTTCGTTTTTAATGGCCATATGTCATCCGTTTGCCATCCGTTTTTGATGGCTGTTAAATATATGGATTGCTTTCATTTGTCAGTTTTTTTTATCACAACCCCCTGAAAACACCACAGTGTCCATAGTGCCACAGTGCTCACTGTAGATAGTGCCCACAAGGATAGTGCCAGTGCTCACATAGTACCACAGTGCCCACTGTAGATAGTGCCACAGTGCCAACATAGGGCCACAGTGCCCACATATAAAGTGCCAGTGCCCACATACATAGTACCGCATTGCCCATGTAGATTGTGCCACACACCCCTTTAAGATAGCGTCACCCCCTCTAGATAACGCTACTGCCTGTAGATAGCACCATTGGGGCTCCCTCTAGGGGTGGAATCCGCAGCCAGAGTGTTTGCAACGCTCTGGCCAGGGACTCCGCTCCAAGAGGAGCCCCTGACGTCACTGTCCATATATGGGCAGTGACGTCAAGGGCTTACCTAAGACAGGAGTCAACTGTGAGAGAGCTTGTGATGCTCTGGCCGGGGACTCCATAGCTGAAAGCTCTGACATCACTGTCCATATATGGACAGCGACGTCACAGGCTTCCCCCAGGCTCAGCGCTTAAAGTGTCCTCTTGTCAGGGCCAGGATCAGTTTTTTAACGGCAGTCACGAGGATTGATTCCTGAAAAATGGCCTTTAAAAACGGATCCGAGTTTTATAGGGTCCGTCTGGCCGTGAAACCGGTCGAACATGTCCTATTTTTTTGACGGCCAGTGTGAATACAGCGATAGAACTACATTGTTCTGAAAATGGCCATGTGATGGCCATTAAAAAAATGTCCGTCACACAGCCATTTTTCCCTTTTCCGTGAATGTAGCCTTAGAATTATTTCAAGTTCTACTTCACGAGGTTGCACTGCAATGACTTTTGATAGGAGTATAAATCATCTACATTGCAGTCACTCTGTCGATTAGGTCATGACTGAACTACACTGCCCTGCATGCCTAGCTGCTGGATAGTCCGTTTATATATCATTCAATGTGTTTTTTCCAATGGATTTTTCATGGCACTTTAATCATTGTAATTGTTTATGTATTAAAAAGTACAAGGCATAGTCTTGATTAAAAATCATTTTGTGTCTACATCTACTGTGCAGACCTCTGTGTCTCCATGGAAAGTAATGACCATGTCTGATCCTGCTGTCATACTCGCTTCTATCTGTCCTCTACTCACAGGCGTAAATATAGCCCTAGCAGCCATCGTAGAGGCCCAGAGGTTAAAGAGGCCCACTTAAGTGCAAGAACATTGTTCTTTTTTGTGGGGAATAACAAGTGGGTCCCTTTCTGCTATGTTTCACTACTATGTGTCTTTTCTGATATATGACGCTATTATCCATACCTTTTAATTATTGCTACTTATGTTGCTGTTTCATTTTCTGTCACTAGGTGATGTGAGCCCATTTCATACCGCTATAAGGCCCTATGAATTCTTACGCACCTGCCTAGAGGACAGATGGAAGGGAGTATGACTGCGGGATCAGACTACACAGTGCTTATATGTAGTCTGTTACCATGGAGATACATCGCTCTGCAAAGGAGCTGTAGACACAGAGCGGTACAAGATTTTTATTTAAGACTATATGCAAAGTTGCTCCAATTATTTATTTTAGATACATTGTAAAAATAAAAATAAAATGTTGCAAAGCTCGACATTCCCTTTAAGTTTATAGAATTGGACCTGCTTTAGACCATTTCAGCATATGTCATTCCTGTCTAAAAGCTCTTAATCTGTTTATGTGATGATAACCAAAGAATCTGTCAGTTAGACATTTAATTAACTATTATTCCTTTTTAATCTACATGAACATAACTTGACAAACCAGACTGCGATATCAGTTACTTTTATTTGCAAGAAAATAAATCCAGTGATTATTGGTAAATATTATTATATATAAAATTATCAGGATTGTGTATTTTCTTAGATCAAAGCTCTCGTATCCAGTATCTTCATAGATAATAGATATCAACAAGGTCTGTCCCCCCCCCGAAACAGCTCCACTCTTTCCACAGGTTGTGTCTGGTATTGCAGCTCAGCTCCATTTAACTGAAAAGAAATGAACTGCAATACCAGACACGGCCTATGGACAGCAGTTAGACTATTTCTGGGGAAAAAAAAGAGAACCTTTTTCTAATCTCAGACAACCCTTTTTAAGCAAGAATCATCAGGTCATGAGACTCTGGCATATTGATTGTTTCTGGCAATTTCTTGATATAAAATTCGATAATCTTTTCATGTTAGTTGCTTGAAAGTCAGATCATATGTGACGAGATAACCATCATTGTACATGTAGAGCTTGTGATCGTTAGGGTTGTAGGAGAGACCCTGAACATTCTCCGTCATCTTATCCAACTGTACGCTCAGATGGCTTTCTTTGCCGGTTTTAGTGTCGTACATATAGAAGATCTCCTCTTTCTTTGTACTGAGGGGTCTAGTGGCATACAAGACGCCACACACCATGAATGCATTGGTAACACCACGTTTGAACTGGGTAGTGGACCATGTTTGCAACAACTCAAGACTAGTGGCATTAACTTTACTAATGCGAATGTTACCACCATCTGCTTCAGTTGCATAAATGACCCAAAGACCTTCTTCATCACTGGCAAAGTCTATATCCTGCCAAGATGATGATGAGTATGAAAACCGATTGTTGAAGGCGGCACCAGCGATAAGTCTGCGCTCTACTGCATTGGTCTGTATATTCAATTTGCAGAGATTCTGGGTGTTGTAGCAGTTATAGTACAGAGAGTTGTTGAACATAATCATTCCACCTCCTTGTCCACAATTTTTGTAATCATAGTAGCCAGTATAGATTTGAAGGACCTTTTCTTCTCTATGTTTGTAGATCGAGAGATCATTATAGGAGCTGTAGAAACGAATGGTGTTCATCATCCTGCCGTCCGTATTCAGAGGAGCCACCCATTGAACTCCTTGGTCAGCTCCCAGAGACGAGTCACTTCCCCATCCTCCATATTTGTTGTTGAATCCCAGCCAGTTCAGTTGTACTACAAGAGGTTTGCTGATATTCACTATTTCTCCATGGTCACATTTTCCTGCACAAAGGAACAAAATTAAATGCAATATTTTCATATACCCAAAAATTGAAGTACTTAAATGTCGAAAACTACTCTGGTGCCGTCAGTGTGACGAGAAATTACAATTACAATCCATAATGAAAGCAAAAGCTTTTTTCTCAAACTTTATCCAAAGATATTAGAAATAAAAAAAAGATATATATCACATACTGTATAACAAGTATTCAGACCCTTCATTCAGTACCTTGTTGAGACACCTTTTTGCAGCAATTACAGTCTTAAAGGGGTTATCCGGGGACCAAAAATTGCAAAAATAGCATTGCATTAATATTTTTATGTAAAAAGAAGTCACTTACTAATGTACTTTATTTTAAAATTCGGTACTAAATGGTGCAGTTCAAACCCGGTGAATTTTTCCCGGAATTCCTGTAGCTTTTCTAATATTGATGACGCGCCGACATAGCCCACGTGACTGAGGGCGTGCTTCCTGTGCTGTTCGTGTCGGCGTGTTATCAATGACATGACCGCAAGGGGCTGTCACACTGCCTATTGTTGGAGTCCCCGAGCAGAGCATTAGCTAGCGCTTTACTCGGGATTCCAGCACTGCTCCCGACATTTGGTCAGTGACTTTCAGGGGTTTCCTATCGTGTCGGCACGTCATCGATATAAGAAAAGCTACAGGACTTCTGGGAAAAATTCACCAGGTTTGAACTGCACAATTTTGTACCGAATTTTAAATTAAAATAAATTAGTAAGTGACTTCTTTTTAAATAAAAATATTAATGCAATGCAACTTTTAGTCCTCGGATAACCCCTATAAGTCCTCATGGATATGATGCTACAAGCATCGACGCATGACTATGTTTAAGTCTCTCCTGACATATTCAATCGGGGGTTGTCTGGTTTCCTCAAGGCATACCACTCTTCATTTGTGGACACGGTTGTCCTTCTGGAAGGTTCTCTAATCTCCACAGTGGTACTCTGTCTAGGGGGCGGTCCTACGTTTTACTCGTTTTTGAGAGCTCCCACGAGAACAGGCTTATCTTACCGTTCCTGTGAGCCCCATAGGAAGATAGCGTTGGCAGCCCAATAGAAATGTATTGAGCAGTGGTCTAGCATGTGCACTACCACTCTATTCCTATGGAGCTCCCAGGAATGGCAAGGATCGGCGGGGTACCAGTGGTCGGACCCCTGCTGTTTAGATATTTATCACATATCCTGTGGATAGATGGTAAATAATGATTATAATAAATCCCCTTTAACTATATAATGAATAATCTTTATTGTTGAAACCAGAATACCCCATTACAGGGCCGGCTCCAAGTGTAAGTGGGCTCTTGATTCTTCTCTACTAAACTACAACTACTAAAACAAAGGGTGAAGGTACTACCGCAAAGAAACACAATGATGAATTTAGCCGTTCTGATCTCACTACTTTGATATATTGACTAAGGCCCCATTCACACAACAGGGTTACTCGACCATGTGGCGACCGTTTACTTATTCTGACTCACCATAGTTGGCTGGGGGAAGAGAAGGATTAGGATTTGGTTTTGTTTGGTTCTTTTCACAATCCTCCAACCGTTTTTGTATAGCTGCAATTTCCCTTCTGATCGCTAGAACATTGTTCTTGTCATAGACTTCCAGTTGGTTCACCAAGATGGAAATGTTACGAATCTGCAAGAGACAACACATTACATTGAAACATATATGCTGAGCCGGTGATCACCTTGCAGTCACATATACTTTAACTATTGTAAAGGGTTATTCTAAATAATAATTTGGGTAAAATATCCCAATCTGCTCAACATTAAATGTTAGACTTATAGAAATATGTAAGAATCTTATCATCCCATTTTTCTAATGCTAGTATTTACTTTGATGTGTCCTGATCTGCCACAGGAACATATCACATACCAGGTCATGCTGTGTACAAGCCATGAACTATGGTTATGTGAGTTCGGCCACCTTGAAGAAATTAGTTTTTGAGGCACAGAATCTTAGGATAAAGTCTAACGGTCTGGGGCAGTGAGTTTCACAGAATTGGTGCAGCACAGGAGAAGTCCTGCGGACAAGAGTGAGACAGGATGTAATAAGGGAGAGTGAGAGTCAGACGTCATAGGCCTAGTGAAGAGCATAAGTGGCTTGTTAAACTTAGAAGGGAGCAGAGATGTAAGACGATGGAGCATTGCAAATAGCTGTGTGGATCAGTAGGAGACTAGACTGCTATAAAATCTATTGATTGACCTGTTGTTCTAGTAGCTATAGGGGTGTAAAGGTAGCAGTCACACCTGGGCTATGGTATCTGAGGGGGCCCAAGGACCCATATTCCAGATAGGAAAACACCAGTATTACAAATGGCACATGGTAGGTAGGGGCCTTGTTACAGATTTCACATTAGTGCCCAGGAGCTTCAAGTTAAGCCTCTGCTCCTACCCACATCTCTCTTACCTCCAAGTACAGAGCTTCCACCAGAACATTGGTTCCATTCATTGAGGTTTTCAGCTGCAGTATCAGAGCTTCCATTTCTTTAATTTCCAACTTCACCAGCTCAAAGTCCAGCTCAGTGTATGAGAGACCTCCCATCTCCATCACCTCCACACGTTTGGTCAGATTAAACAGTCGCTCCATGTACATAATCAGCGAACTCTCATAGTGGTAGATCTGTAGAGAAATATGACCGTATGTTAATTGAAAGCAATATCAAAGACACTTTGTGGAACAATATAATACATTTATCCATTCAAGTCAATAGGTAAATCCATAAGAAGGAACATTTTATGCAAAAACAAACAAACAAACAAACAAACAAACAAACAAACAAACAGGAAATAAGAATTATGGACTAAAAGAATCACTGGAAAATTATGCAGGACCATATTTTTTGAGCTTCCCAAGACATTGGGTGTTAAAGATGGTTGACCATGACCGGACAACTGATGACCTATCCACCGGATAGGCCATCAGTATATGATCAGTGCGGGTCCAATACCCGGACCCCGCACCGATCGGCTGCTCTGGCTGCCTCCGGGCACCGGATGTCCATGCCAGTCATGGAATAGGGCCGAGCTGCAGTCATCTGCTTCCATCCAGGTTTCCATCCAGGCAAACAAGAGTGGGACTTAAATGTCGCACTTTGGGGAGTTAAATATTGGGAAGTAAGCGTCATGTAATACATGGATATTGTGGGTCTCCCAGAGTGAGATCTTCCAGGGCATATAAAAAGATGGATTTGTAGCTTTGGGCCATGATGAAACCATTCTTTTGTAGTTTGGAGTACTAACCATAGTTATCTACATCTATTCTAGTGGGATACTGTGAAAGTAATATCTGAAAATCTATCCTTACCTTTGTGATTTGCTGCTGGACGGTGATACTCAGGTTCCGGTTTGATATTTCCAGGTACTCCAAACGACCTGCTGGGAATGTAGAATCTGGGAGGACAACGGAGCATTGACAGACGCCAATTCATCCATAGAACCCGAGAAGTTTTCAATCTGTTGAAAAGGGACACTGTCAGTGTTTTATAGGGCCAAATAATTGATAACATAATTTTCTAGAATATGCATTTAACTATTTATACTGTGTTTAATAATACAATTATCGAGCACTTGATATAGCAAATAGGAAACTCCTCAGGTGTTTTTGATTATAGAAGGATTATATGGCACAGGTATATACAAAATGGGCAAAGTGTCTTCAATTTTACAATGCAAATGAGAAGTGAAACATAAAACTAGTGTACCAATTGATCAAGATTGGTGGTGGTGTTAGCTGGGGTGGCCTTTGCTATAGTTACATGGTTAGTACGGTTGAAAAAAGACATACTGTATGTCCATCAATTTCAACCAAGGGATGGGACATTATGTCGATGAAGGGAAGCTATGCATTGTTAGAAATGATCAGGTTCACTTCTTGCCGGATCTTCCACAAACTGGGCCTTAAAATTATCTTGAGGAATTTTTTCCCCTTTGCAGATGAAGCAGAACCATGACCCCAATCAAAAACTCCCATTATTACTACAGTAGCAGCCCGTGCAGCCAGCTCCTTTTGTTTGTACAGCTGGCCTTACAATTCCTCAGTAATGTTGGGGGGGGGGGGGGGGGGGGGCTATAGATTACACCAAATGTATTTTTTTACAGTGTTTACCTCCCTTTGTAGTTTCACCCACAAGGTTTTAACACCCTCACAATCTTCACCCACTATAGCCTCTTTCACACATACTATACTTTTATATCACTTCCATGACTCCCCGCACCACGTCTGCAAATAGTTACTGTAGTAACTGGTGCCTAAATAGTTTCTAATAGGTGAAACTACATGAGCCCCTGTCACTACAGTAACTCCATATGCTTACCATCCACGTTTCCAGTCGGCTCCTTGGGTCCTTATCGGCTCCAGGTGCGTCGCATATATACAGCGCCAGAATCCAGCGCTGCGCCTGGAGCTGAAGAGGACTCGACTTAGGAGTGTAGAGGGTAAGTATATGGATACTGTTTGCAGAGCAGTTGTTTCTAAGCCTCTTGTACCCTCTCCTTACAAAATTATTTAGAATGGAATTTAACAAAAACCCCCCAAAAAACAAAACTACACATAATTGATATTGCCGTGTCTGTAACAACCCAAAAATATAAATGTTATCACTTTTTATGGTGAACACCATAAAAAAAATCAGAATTTTTGTTTTTAGTTCATTCCGCCTCCTGAAAAATGGAATTAAAAAACTGATGAAAAAGTTGTATGTAACCCAAAATGGTACCAATCAATAAGCTTCAACTCGTCCTGCAGAAAACAAGCCCCCATGAAGCTACATCGGTAGAAGAATGAAAATTTGTTTTTATTCTTGGCATATGGTAACACAAAAACAAATAATCCTTTTTATTGTGCAAAAAACAAATTTAAATTTGGTATCTCTAATTATATTGAATAAAGTTATCATGTTATTTATACTGTATGGTGAACGCCTTAAAAACAAAACCCAATAAACAATAGCAAAATAGCTGTATTTTTTCAATCTCCCCCTCAAAAAAAATTAAAGTTACATAATATATAATACGTATGCCTTTAAAAAATACAACAACATTTTTTTTTAAGGGATAAATAAAAAAGTTATGGTTAAAGAGGTTTTATGGTTAAAGAGGTTATCCAAAGATCAACATTGATTACCTATGCACATGATAGGTGATAAATGTTTGATCACTGGGGGCCCCACAGCTGGGCCCCCCACGATCACTAGAATGGGGGTCCTCACTGCAGGTAGTGCAACTTGAATGGAGCGGCGTTCAAGCCTTGTGCCCTGCCGCTCGATTCAAAGTCTATGGGACTGGTGGGAGCCACCAGGCGCTGTACTTGGCTGTCTCCTTCATTCCTATAGGCTTTGAATGGAGCGGCAGCACACATACTCGTCCGCTGCTCCAATCAAAGTTCTTCTCACTGTGGTCATGCAGTTCACAACCCCCGTTCCAGACATCAGTGGGTGTTGCCAACAGTGGGGCCCCAAGTGATCAATCATTTTTTATCTATCCTGTGGATAGGTGATAAATGTTGATCATGATATAACCCCTTTAAGGCCCAAAATATCTGTATAAGGGGTTTAGATACTTTTCTTCAGTATTCAAAATATTGAGTTTTGAAAGGAGTTTTGACCTATAATACATGGAAAGTAATAGACATTGCCTTAAAATTTTCAGTAGAACTTACCAAGCTGGCTGCATGACTCTGGCAGATGCCAAGGAAGAAAATGAAGAAGGCAAACATGGCGTCCTTCTCGTCTTCTATACCCAACAGCTTGTGTAAACCCACTATATATACACACCACTGTATATACTCCACCCCTCCCACGTGGTATCACCTCATCTTACCTGTAATAAAATAAATAATCCTGTGACAGTTAAGAGATAATTGTGCTGTATTCTATGGAGAAGAAATATTACATGATATATGGAAATCTCCACAATGACAAGCAGATAAGTATTTGATTTATTTTTATGACTGGTCTCATTACAGGTTTATAGGTTTTAATGCAAATATTAGGTTTAAGCTAGCAACTCAATCTCTTTATGTACAACAATTGCCACCATAACCATTTTTCGTTTGTTTTTTTCATTTTCCTTTTTCCTCCTCGCGTTCCAAAAGTCATAACTTTTTATTTTTCCTTCAAGATAGCCTTATGAGGACTGTTTTTTGGTGGGACAAGTTGTCGTTTTTAATGGCACCATTTAATGTACCATTTCCTGATCGTCCGTCGGCAGCACACAAATGAGATTTTATCTCCCTGGGTGTAATTAGAAGAGAACAGGTTAACAAGCAATAACCAAATAACTAGTAATGCAGGGACCTCCTATAGAAGGTCCAGAGAAAGCCCACCTACTTGTATTTTTATTTCTCTTCAAGTTTAGAAGATTACAGGTAGGACTCCTTTGGAGTTCTTATTTAGTTCTTTCTTTATCTATCATGCCGGGCTGTATACCAGAAGAGTTTCAGGTCCCTCGTCCCGAAGAGCCATTATGCCTCCTTGTTTTTTTCATTTCTTTGATTTAATGTAAAGTCTATGGCTGTGCTGCATTTGCTGCACCTTTGTGTGTCCGACTGGCATATTGGGCACACAAATACACCAGTGTCCTGCTTAGGCATCCGTACATGGTTTTCCCTTCTCTATGCACTTCCTTGGAATCGTGCAAAGAAGGTGTCGGTGTTTGACCATCTGACTGTGGGCAAAGGCGGCGCGTGCACTATCTCGCTTCTTGTGAGATTACGCCATCTAAGGTAATCCCTTGCTTGTTTTTTTCCGTATCGCGCATGTGCGGGACTTAGTCGTAGTCTGGGCTTGGTCGCGCGCATACACAGGATTTCGGGGGACATTTAAACTTTGGCGCTATGTGTTTGATTACGCCATTGCCTAAGCGCCAGAATCCATGGTTCCTGCAAAGTGAGTAGCGTCCCTATGGGAGTCTGATGGTCATCTGTTGAAAAAGTTTGATGTATTTACTGTGGGTACTATACATTATAAACAGCGGCTGTTGCTCTTAGTCTATACTTGCTGAGTTTGGTTTTCTGGGCTCTATTTCCACTTTTATGTTTCATGTTCATAGCAGGTGTTGCCTCATTATCCTAATGGCTCGCTCTCTCTCTCTGTTTTCTGCTAGATGTCCTCCTCCAGGCATGTCAGTGGAAAAAGAGAAAATCTAGACATAGAATATGGGAAAAATGCAGCCAGCCCCTGTCCGAATATGCAGCCTTATATATATGTTCTATATGTTGTGACACAGAGGAACAGGGTCCCCAGAGGGCTGAAGCCCAATCCTTCTTGTCTTGGTTTAAAGAGCAACTTTCCACCACATTTGAAAGGGTTAAATCTTCTCAGAAAAAGAAGAAGCATAACCCAGCCAGAGCAACTTCCCCATCATCCTCTAGTGTATCCTCATCATCTGAGGGGGAATATATTTATATTGATGAAGACTCTTATGATCCTGAGGATCTTTTTCTTCTCAAGAAAGAGAATTTGCCCCCTCTCATTAAAGCGGTAAAAGCCACTATAGAGTCTAAAAAAGACCCAAAGGATAAGTATGAAAAAGACCAGCTCTTTTACTTTCCTATCACTAAAGATAAAGGTCTTCCTGGCCACTCTGTCCTCACTGAGTGTTTGGAGAGAGAATGGGCCAAGGCTGGAAAAAGTTTGGAACAAAGTGCAAGGTTTAAATCCACCTATAAAATGTATTCCCATTATGTGGACCAGTGGGACTCCATACCAAAAATAGATTTACCAGTTGCCGAGCACTCTAAAAAAATCCATATTCCCATCAGAAGATTCTACCCGGCTTCCAGACCATATGGACAGGAAGGCTGATGGGTCATTAAATAAAATACTATTTAGCTGCAGCTGCTTCATGTAAAGTGGCTTTCTCCTCAGTTCCAGTGGCTAGAGCCTTACGCGTGTGGTTAAGCCAGTTAACCCAAGATTTAGAGGATGGGGTGCCTAGAGATTAAATTTTGGAGTCACTACCTCTCATTAAAAATGCATCTGAATTTCTTTGTGATGCTCCACTTGATATTATTAAAAGTTCATCTAAAGCAATGTCTGCCGCTAATTCAGCCAGAAGGACCCTATGGCTAAAACTCTGGAACGGGGATATTGCTGCCTAGACAAATTTTTGTAATTTACCTTTTCAGCAGGTAATCTGTTTGGTCCACAGTTGGAAGCTCTTGCAGATGGGAAAGGTCACTCCTTTCCTCAAACAAAAAGACCTAATCCCAGTTTTAGGTCCCTTCGTTTTCAAAGAAAGAGGTCCCCAAAATTCAGAAAGAATTTTAGATTCCAGAATAAGCAGTGGTGTTTCAGGCCTCGCCAAGACAACCCGGGTAACTTCAAAGAGAAGCAGAACCCAAAACACAATGTGTTATGACGCCAGAGCTGTTAAAGTGCAGGTGGGAGGAAGACTACATCTTTTTTCGTCCATTTGGTCAAAGACCTCCTCAGACGAGTGGATATCCTCCACAATCCAAAGGTGGTACTCGCTAGAATTCAAACGCTTCCCACCGGACAAATTTTTAATCAATCAAGCAACTCCAGTATTGATGAATCTGGTTCAAGAGTTTATAGACAAAGGAGCCTTGGAATTAGTCCCATCGAAACAAAAAGGGAAAGGACTATATTCCAGAATTTTTCTTGTCCCAAAACCAGAAAAAAAATAAATAAATGGCACCTAATTATAGATCTTACATATCTAAAAAAATTCTTGACAAAAAAGGAATTCAAGATGGAGACTATTCGATCTGTCCTTGCCATTCTTCAAAAAGACAGTTTTATGGCATCCATAGATCTAACAGATGCATATCTACATATTCCCATCTTACAAAGCCACCGGAAATATCTCAGGATAGCCATCCAGAGCAACTCACAAACTCTTCACTACTAATTCAAGTGTCTCCCATTCGGCATCACCTCAGCACCTCGGGTGTTCACCAAAATTGTGGTAGTTCTCACTGCAGCTCTTCGTCTCCAAGGGGTAACAGGGATTCCATATCTAGACGACTTGCTGATTGTCTCCCCTCCAAGGAAAATCTAATTCTCCATCTTCAAGTGACTCTGAGAGCTCTGAAAGATCATGGCTTCCTGATAAATCAGGAGAAATCTCAACTCACTCCAGTCCAGGAGATAAAGTTCTTAGGGTTCCTGATCAACTCCCAATTTATGTCCCTAAGATTATCTGTAGAAAAGAGACGGAGAATTTTTGACAGAAGTGACTCACTTAATCTCAGACCGTAGAGTCTCTATCCGGTCATCCATGAGGGTACTGGGGCTGTTAACATCATCCATAGACACAGTTCCCTGGGCCAGAGCCTACATAAGATGTTCACAATCGAACATACTGGCCCTATGGAACAAAAACCTGACAAGTCTAGACAAACTCATCTCTCTCTCCACTCACACCATGAGAGATCTACAATGGTGGCTAAATCCCCTCAGACTTTCCTCAGGCAGAACTCTGACTCATCATCCTCAGGTGAATCTCACAACGGATGCATCCTCTTTGGGCTGGGGTTCTCATGTAGAAAATCATTGCATCCAACAATTATGTTCACCTCAGGAGAAGTCTCTTTCATCCAATCTAAGAGAATTGAAAGCGGTCAAGCTAGCACTTCATCATTTTCACTCTGTCCTTCACAATTGCAAAGTCCTGGTCCAGACAGACAACCTGGCATACTATATAAACAAACAGGGCGGCATGAGGTGTCATCAACTTTCCAAAGAGTGCAGAGCTATAATGACATGGTCCGAATCCAATCTTCTGAATATTTCGGCAGTTCATATCCGGGGTTTTCTCAACCCCCAAACAGACTGGCTAAGTCGGAACACTCTACATCCAGGAGAATGGAGCCTGAATCCAGAGATATTCAGACAGATTACCATGAGAATGGGAGCACCAGATCTAGACGTGATGGCATCATGGGACAACACGAAAACCAAAAAATGTTGTTCTCTGTCCCCAATAGGTCACCCAGTAGCCTTAGACAGGCTGATGATCAGTTCGTCCAACAAGTTGATCTATGTCTTCCCTCCTCTTCCTCTAATTCAGAAAGTTCTCGGGAAAATCTTAGACGAGAAAGCAGAAGCCATCACAGTGATACCCTTCCGGCCACGCCGTGCTTGGTTTTCTCTCGCATTATATCTTTCAAGAGGCAGATTCTGGAAACTGCCAGCCCATCAAGACCTCCTCATCCAGAAAGGTTTCTGTCACCAACAGGTCCGCAACTTACATCTGACGGTTTGGAGACTGAGCGGTAGTCCCTAAAATAATCAGGCTTGTCAGAAGTGGTCATTAAAACACTACTTGCGGCTAGAAAACCAGCCATCATTTCTGTGTACAATAGAGTCTGGAATATCTATAAAAACTGGTGCGTCTCAAACTCAGTCTCTATGAATGTTCTCACATCCCTTCTTCAATTTCTCCAAGAAGGTTTCAACAAAGGCCTTAAATACAACACGCTGAAGGTGCACTTCACAGCCATAAATGCTCAATTAGAATCAAAATTTTCTAATCAGGCTTTGATCCGTAGATTCTTCAAAAAATAAGAAATCTAAAACCTGAGGTTCATAATCCTGTTCCTTCGTGAGATTTGTCCTTTGTCCTCCAAGCGTTAACAGGTCCTCCGATTTTAACCTATTCTTCAAGCTAGCCTGAAACACACATCCTTCAAAACTCTATTCTTGGTGGCAATCACTTCGGAAAAGAGAGTAGGAGAACTGCAGGCCCTGTCATGCAAAGAGCCATATCTTCGCATATTACATGACTGCATCATCCTTCAAACTCTTCCAAATTTTAGACCTAAAGTTACTTCTGCGTCAAACATTGAACAGGAAATCTTCCCACCGGTCTTTTTTCCTGAACCAGAATCGGATCATCAAACCTCTCTACACACTCTGGATGTAAAAAGAGCAGGGCTCTCATATCTTCAGACGACTAAACCATTCAGAATCCTTATTCTTACAATTTCATGGCAAAGCAAAAGGCCAAAAAGCCAGTAAAGGTACCCTGGCTAGATGGATAAAAGACACCATCAGTCTATGTTATTCTCTGTCCGGGCAGACTGCTCTGATCCATGTAAGAGCTCACTCCACTTGTTCTACTGCAACCTCATGGGAAAAATTTGGTCGTATACCCTTAGAACAGATCTTCAAAGCAGCAACTTGGGCATCCCTTTCAACGTTCATCCGTCACTATAGGTTGGACTTTTCTGCCTTTGGCAAAATGGTGTTAAATAAAGCGACTGGATCTCCCACCCTATAAATATTCCATTACAAATCTCATTTGTGTGCTGCCGACAGACAGTCAGGAAAGCTGAAATTTGTTTACCGAAATTTTCAATACCTGGAGTCCAGAGGCAGCACAGCTTCCCACCCTTATTAATTATTTTAACTGCTACATACCATACAAGTAAGTGGGGTTTCTCTGAGCCTTATATAGGAGGTCCTTGCATTACTAGTTAATTGTTTATTGCTTGTTAACCTGTTCTCTTCTAATTACACCCAGGGAGATAATATCTCATTTGTGTGCTGCCTCCGGACTCCAGGAAATGAAAATTTTGGTAAGCAAATTTCAGCTATAATGTACTGGGAAACTGAGAAAAAATTATTTGTGGGGTGGGAAAAACTTCGTAATAACAACATGTTAACTTTATTCTGCGAGTGAGTACAATTACGGCGATACTAAGTTTGTAAAGTTTTTGTTATGAAGAAAAAACTATTTGTTAAAATAAAATTGGGTCTATTTTGCCATATTTTGAGAAAGATAACTTTTTTAATTTTCTGCCGATTGATCTGTGTAAGGGCTTGTTTTTTGTGGCTTGAACTGTAGATTTTAATTGCACAACTTTGGAGTTATGTGACTTTATTTTTCACATTTAATTTGATTTTTTTAGGGGGCGCTAAAGTGATAAAAAATACAGCAATTATGGCGTTTTCTCTAGATGTGCGGGTTAAATAACGTTATATTAGAAAAGTTCGGACATTTATGGACATGGTTATACCACTTATGTTTATTTTTTTATATTTTATATATATTTTTTTAAACAATACTTTTACTTCTCTATTAAATGATATGTAAACTTTAGCACTCTTGTATTTTAAAAAATAAATAAAACGATGTAATATATGATTTCAACTCGTTTCCAACACAGGTCGAGAATACTCATCCTGAGCGGCGTAGGCTTGCCGCATAAGGACAAGCATTCGTGTCCTAAGGAGCGCGGCAACGGCTGTGATACACAGCCGCAACCCCGCTTTAACAGCAGAGATAAGGGTAACCTCTTCTCTCCACCGTTAACTCCTTGAATGCCGTCATCAAAGCTGACTGTGGCATTCAAGGGGAAAATGAGCAGGGGGACCCCCTCTGATCGCGTCACAGGGAATCCTTGTGACGTGATCGAGGGACATACCATATATAAACAGACAGTCCAGGGTCCATTGAAAGACCCCAGGTCTGTCTGACCATATTTCCTGTTGTTAGGACATACTTAGGTATGTCCTAACAACTGCCTGTGTACTGTTAGTATGCAGGCTAATGTACTGGCATATAGATATATGCCACCACATTAAAGTTAGAAAATAAAAATCAAAATGAAAAATCCCCCTATGAGATTGATTAAAAAAACAAGTAAAATTAATAACAAAAAAGTAATGCTAAAAAAATCTGCAAAAAAATACATATAAATGCACAATTTTTACAATTAATAAACTTTACAAAATATAAGTCCCAAAATATGAACTAATATACACATATATAAGTCTCAAACAGCGACGTCGAACAAAATAAAAAAAAAGCTGCTGTTCCCTGAGCGGTTCTCCCAACATTTAACCCAGGTGTTGTGCCTGAAATGATAAAAAATGTGTCAGGCCGCTGGTTGCCCTGCCCCTCTGCTGAGCTCCACACACTCTTTACCAACATGACATGAGTGGCGTAAATGCAAAAAAATGTCCCTAAACCAGAACATTTCCTCCACTTTGATGCTCAGTGGGTATCAGGTTCTTCTGGTGAAATACATTCTCTGGTTTTTGACAAACTTATTTCCTAGTACTTTGTTCTATCCCTGTCTTGCCTGTCTAGAGCACATTGTTCCCTAAGTCCTGGTCAACACATCCCATGGTGTTCATGGGTAAAGTTCAGTCTTGCCCTGATATTAGATCTGTACAGCTAATGTTTCCTCCGGGTACACCTCCCATGTAGGTCTAATTTATGCTCTTTGACATAATTGTGAGAGCAACCTGTACCTGTGATGAAATTCTGTGGTTCTTAGGGATTACTCTCAGCATCTTTGCATTTTGCTTTTGGGCTTAACGTGTTGAACCGTTTAGTATCTACAGCTCCAACGCAGATTTATGAGTCTCCCTGTTTACAGTCCCTGTGTAGTCTATTCCCGCTGTCATACTTCTTTCCATTGTCCCGTCAGGCACTAGGGCCCGGATGCGACTTCTGCCTCTGCACCCCCTATAGCTATTGAAGATGCAGGGGTAGAAGCTGCATCTGGGCCATGGTGTCTGGGGGGGGCCCAAAGACCCCGTTACCACATATGTAGACACCAGTATTGTATATGACACATGGTAGGTTGGGGGCCCTGTTACAGGTTTTGCATTGGATCCCTGGTTCTAAAGCCAATGGGAAAAAACTTAGGGTGTGAGCGCTACTTTTAAATGATATATTAATATATTGCTATAAGTATTTACACTGTAGTGATCTTATCTTAACGTATGTTAGATATTTACAGAAGGAAATAATTACAATTAAAATACTAAGGTGCAATGATCATTATCTCTTTATTTGTCACTGGTCAGTTTATGCAATAAAAGATCATTTAGGGAAGTTACTGTTCCCTGGGAATGTGCCCTTTCATCGTATATTTACATCCATGTGTCATTAAGAATGAAATATTAACATCATACATAGACAATATATATTAGGAACTGTGTCAAATCTGGGAACGTTTAAGAAAAGGGCCATCAAAATTATGTATTTGTAGTAGACTGCGCTATTCCATGCAAAAATATATAGTAAAAAAAATATATAGTAAAAAAAACCATACATTGCGCTGTATACCTTCTTTTACAATGTGGTGCTAATTTTAATAAGCCACAGTATATAAATGCAATAAAGAATTTCAATGGACATATAGTCAATGATCCAAACACACTTTTAATGGTGTTTAAACAGTATTATAAAGCTCAATATTCCTCACAAATGTCATTAGATGATAAATCTAAATCATAAATAAAAATAATTTAAAAAAAACATTTAAAACCCCACAACCCCTTTAAATTCACTTTTATTGTTACAGCCAGAAATAAATTTGCAGAGCAAAGCTTTTTATTTTTTTTGCCTGAATAGAAGACAGGATTTACCCAATGATCAAAACCATACTTATGTGTTGTGTACTAGGCTCTGGGCAACAAGCAAAGTAGGGACATTACTCACCATTTTTAGACAGTTATTTTTAAAGGGTGGTCACACCAAATATTGATTTGATTTAGATTTCTCTTCTGTTCATTCACTTTGTATTTTGATAATTGTTAAAAAAAAAATATTAGCACCTCTATTTTTGAAAGCATCCTTACTTTGCAGCATTTTTCCACAACTCCCTTAAACTTCTGCGCAGTACTGTATATATATATATATATATATATATATATATATATATATATATATACACACACAGTACTGTGCAGAAGTTTAAGGCAGTTGTGGAAAAATGCTGCAAAGTAAGGATGCTTTAAAAAATAGAGGTGTTAATTTTTTCAACAATTTACAAAATATAAAGTGAATGAACAGAAGAAAAATCTAAATCAAATCAATATTTGGTGTGACCACCATTTGTCTTCAAAACAGCATCAATTCTTCTAGGTAGACTTTCACACATTCATGGATTTTGTAGGATTGTAATCAGGTCTATGATTAACCAATTATACCAAACAGATGATAATGATCATCATTTTCATATGTAGGTTGAAACACAGTCATTAACAGCAACAGAAACAGTTGTGTAGGAGGCTTAAAACTGGGTGAGGAACAGCCAAACTCTGCTACAAAGGTGAGGTTGTGGAAGACAGTTTCATGTCACAGGTCCAGCATTGCAAGATTGAGCACAGCAACAAGACACAATGTAGTTATACTGTATCAGCAAGATCTCTCCCAGGCAAAGACTTTAAAGCAGGTTGGGGTTTCAAGATGTGCTCCTCAAGCTCTTTATAGAAGTACAAAAAAGGGCAATGTTGAGGACCGTAGATGTAGTGGTCGACCAAGGAAACTTAGTGTGGCAGATGAAAGACACATCATGCTTACTTCTCTTCAAAACTGGAAGATGTTCAGCAGTGCAATCAGCTCAGAACTGGCAAAAACCAGTGGGACCCAGGTACACCCATCTAATGTTCGGAGAAGTCCGGCCAGAAGTGGTCCTCATGGAAGAATTGCGGCTAAAAAGCCATACCTTGAACATGGAAACAAGGCCAAGCGACTCAACTATGCACGAAAACATAGGAATTGGGGTGCAGAAAAATGGCAGCAGGTGCTCTGGACTGATGAGTGAAAACATGAAATATTTGGCTGTAACTGAAGTCAGTTTGTTCACCGAAGGGCTGGAGAGCGGTACAATAATGAATGTCTGCAGGCAACAGTGAAACATGGTGAAGGTTCCTCGCAAGTTTGGGGCTGCATTTCAGCAAATGGAGTTAGGGATTTGGTTAGAATTAATGGTGTCCTCAATGCTGAGAAATACTTCACGGCTTCGGTGACAGCAGGTCCACACAGGATCCAGCTGTTATCGATCATATTGAACGTAGATGTGATTGATAACATCTGGATCTTGCGTGTCAGAGACATGCAGGACCCACTGTCACCAAAGCCGTCAGTCCTGCAGACCTGACGAATTTGGGTTTGAGCAAAATATACAGCTTCTATGTATCCAGGATATATAAAGTCTGTATCTCTAAAAGTTAAACAAAATTTTGAATAAAAAATGTTGTTTAAAATAATATCATACATTGTATTATTTAAAAAATAAAAATAAAGTTTACATAGCCTAACCAAAACTACCCTTATGTCGTGAAACTCAAGCATCTTGGTAAGGGGTAACACACGACTGGTCACACTTATCCTGCCACTTAGTCTTATAGTTAAGCAGATGAATAAGAAGCGATAACAGGCCCCTTATCAATTATTACCCATGATAACTTCTGCTTCTCTATCAACCTATAAATGATAACAAGATTGTAAAATCACTATAAAATAATTTAGATTGAGGTCACATGAAATAACACACATTTCACTTGATACAGCTATCTACACAGTAGCAAGCAGATAATTATGGGAAATATTATTCCCAAAAGCTATGACAGTAATATGATCAATGTAAGAAGGGAATGGGATCGGGAAAAACTCGGGAAAAAGAGAATCTTTCTGTATTACGAATAACTAACAGAGGTGTAGCTAGGGATTCAGCACAGGAGGGGGCGAATCACACCCGAGGCCTGAGCGGGCCTCTAACCCAGGTAACGCATAATTACAAATGCAGAGGCGCATCCTAATAATAATGGTAATAAGCACCCCAGTGAGCACCTCAGCAGACGACAATGCATTCCGAATGCCCCCGGTATGCCATCACTCTGCCCCTTGGTATGTCTTCACTCTGCTCCCTTGGTATGTCTTAACTTTGCTCCCTTGGTATACTCTCACTCTGCCCTCCAGGTATGCCATCCCTCTGTCCCTAGTATGCCATCAGTCTGGCCATCATATTCTAACATGAAGAAGGCGTTCACGTCACTCACCACATCACAATACAGGTGCCGTTATATTAGGATGTTTCATTACGTGTTCAAAGCCTATCTGGCAGGCCAGGTTTTCTCCGGCCATGTGTTCAGCCAATGAAAAGGCCAGCATGGGTCACATTACAGTGGGTATCGGGAAGAGTAGGGTACGATCCAGTACCCCACCATCTGTAGTGATGGTCGGGCACTGGGGCGGCCGGAGGCTGGCATTATTAGGCTGGGAAGGGCCAAAAACTGTGGCCCTTCCCACTCTGGTAATTCTAGGCTGCGGCTCTTTTATTGTATCTGGCTGGTTATGAAAATGTGGGGGACACCAGGTTTTTTTAATTTAAAAAAATGAATAAATAATTGAGGAAAACGACGTGGGGTTCTTCCATTTTCATAACCAGCCAATTACAATAAAACAGCAGCAGCCTAGCATTACCAGGGTGAGAAGGATCAATGTTTTTGGCTCTTCCAAGCCTAATAATACCAGTCTGCGCCCGCCTCAGTGCCCGACCATCGCTACAGATGGTCGGGTACTGGATCGTACCTGGCTCTTCCCAATACCCTTGGTGGCGGTGGGTACCGGGGTAGTAATGGGGGTTAGTATTAGCATTAGCCTTTTTACTGGCTAACACTAAGCCCCGCCTTGGTAATGGACGTCGTCAAGCAGACAACTGCCATTACTAAGGCGCTAATAAAGTAGTAAAAAACAGAGATATAACTCCCTGTTCACAAAGAGCTTGCTGGCGCTGATTTTGATGCAGAAACCGCATCGGAATCAGCGCCATAAAACGCCCGAAATCTCCCCACATTGATTTCAATGGGAGGCAGAGGCGTTTTTTTCCCGGGTGGCTTTTGACCATTCGTGGGGGGAAAAAAGGAGCGTTTCCTTTGTTTCGGCTTCCGCCTCTGACCTCTTAAAATCTTTTCGGAGGCGCTTTTCGTGGCATTTTTGCCCATGGTTATTGCATTAGCTTTAATAGCCGCGGGCGAAAACTGCAGTGAAAACAGCGGAAAAAAGTGCAGGCAGTTTAAAATCAGCTTCAAAATTCTTGATGGAATTCTGAGGCAGATTTGCCTGAAAAAAACCTCTGTGTGAATACACTAAAAAAATATTTTTTTATCCAAATAAAATCTCCTCTGCACAACCCTCGTTAATCATCATATTTTTTTTTAAAACGTAGCTCATCGAACTAGTCCAGCGTATCTACGACATAGTCCAAATGGTCGAGCAGAACCTGCAAAATTAAAAAATAAAGTTAGTAATATAAAAAATAAAAATCTTCTCACCTACAGCGACTTCTGTCTTCTCCCTGCACCGCAATGAAAAATAATTCCTTTAGGACATGTTCACACGCCGCTTAAAAAACCAGACGTGTAGACGTGTAAAATACACTAGCATTTCTTGTGAAGTGCCTTTTAAAATGCAGGCGTTCTTAGGCTGGGTTCACACGACCTATTTTCAGGCGTAAACGAGGCGTATTATGCCTCGTTTTACGCCTGCAAATAGGGCTACAATACGTCGGCAAACATCTGCCCATTCATTTGAATGGGTTTGCCGACGTATTGTGCAGACGACCTGTAATTTACGCGTCGTCGTTTGACAGCTGTCAAACGACGACGCGTAAATGGACTGCCTCGGCAAAGAAGTGCAGGACACTTATACATTATGTGCAGGGCACTTCTTTGCCACGTAATTTGAGCTGTTCTTCATTGAACTCAATGAAGCACAGCTCAATATTTACGAGCGTCTCAGACGGCTCGCAAAATGCGAGGAGGAGCATTTACGTGTGAACCGAGGCAGCTGTTAACAGTCTGTCTTTTCACACGTAAATGCCTCTCATCGTGTGAACATACCCTTAAAGTGTTTTTCACATGTTTTTTTGATGCATTTTGTGCGTACTATTTGCACGTTTTTTGGCACTTAGGTATTACTCCCATTGACTATGGGAACATTTGGCGCGCTTTACATGCCAAAGAATTGACAAGACGCTTCTTTTTTTCCACAACGCGTTTTTTAAAAACGCTTGCGTAAAATATTGTGTTGTATGTACTAATGGTGCTAATGGTACTAATGGTGCGCTTAATCAAGCGTTTGACGTGTTTGTCTGCGTGTAAAATGCCCCAGAAACAGCGGCAAATACAAGCCGTGTGAACCTGTCAACTGAAAAGTCATTCACCACAGGGTCTTCCCTCTTGACTTTCATCATTCACACAAGCAAAGGACGGACATATTTTGGCCGCAAGTCCCGGACCGAACACACTGCAGGGAGCCGGGCTCCTAGCATCATAGTTATGTACGACGCTAGGAGTCCCTGCCTCTCCGTGGAACTACTGTCCCTTACTGAAAACATGATTACAGTACGGGACAGTTGTCCCGCAGCGAGGTAGGGACTCCTGGCGTTGTAGATAACTATAATGCTAGGAGCCCGGCTCCCTGCAGTGTGTTCGGTCCGGGACTTGCGCCTGAAATACGTTCCGTCCTTTATGGACCGAACATGCTCATGTGAATCCAGTCATAGACTTTTACCAGCTGCCATTGTAAAAACACTCCCAAAATGGAGCTGGACAATGCTTAGCAATTTGAAGACACCTTTTCCTGGCTTGTAGCCAAAAATAGGGAGGGGGTGAGTCTCCCTCCCACATTTACATCAGCTGTAAGTCAGGCTGCTTCGCCTGATTCACTGCTGTAATTCTGGGAAGTGCTCCCTCTGGTGGCCAACATAGGAAAACATGTCAAATTATTATTTAATTTTTAATACTTTCCACCTTGTGGAAGAAAAAAAAATACAGCAAAAAAAACATAAAACATATAATAAAAATAGGTAACTTACTTAAAATTTTTATTTATTTGCGACTCATTCCCTTTAAGATGCCCCTATCCTTGGCTCTATGGAACCTCGAACCATAGTTCTGATGTCGTTATAAACAGATTTGCAGTTCTAGGTGCTATAGAACCTGGTAGGGGAAGTTAAAGACATAGGAATGTGAGCTGCAGATACATCCCATTCACAACTATGTCTTTAACTGCCCGTATCTCCGGCACTATAACACCTGCGATTCTCTAGAGCTGAGATTCTCATCTTTAAAACCACAACAGAACCATGGTTCTAGGTGCTATAGGGGCGTCTGAAGTCCCCCACCTCCAGCCTCTCAGCCTGCCCCCCCCCCACCCGCAGATAACAGGCTGTGGGACTCTTCTCAGCTAATTTGCTTATCTTATGACGTTAAAGAGGCTCTGTCACCAGATTTTGCAACCCCTATCTGCTATTGCAGCAGATCGGCGCTGCAATGTAGATTACAGTAACGGTTTTATTTTTAAAAAACGAGCATTTTTGGCCAAGTTATGACCATTTTTGTAGTTATGCAAATGAGGCTTGCAAAAGTCCAAGTGGGTGTGTTTAAAAGTAAAAGTCCAAGTGGGCGTGTATTAGGTGCGTACATCGGGGCGTTTTTAATACTTTTACTAGCTGGGCGTTCTGATGAGAAGTATCATCCACTTCTCTTCAGAACGCCCAGCTTCTGGCAGTGCAGACACAGCGTGTTCTCGAGAGATCACGTGCTGTGACGTCACTCACAGGTCCTGCATCGTGTCAGACGAGCGAGGACACATCGGCACCAGAGGCTACAGTTGATTCTGCAGCAGCATCAGCGTTTGCAGGTAAGTAGCTACATCGACTTACCTGCTAACGCCGATGCTGCTGCAGAATCAACTGAAGCCTCTGGTGCCGGTGTCCTCGCTCGTCTGACACGATGCAGGACCTGTGAGTGACGTCACAGCACGTGATCTCTCGAGAACACGCTGTGTCTGTACTGCCAGAAGCTGGGCGTTCTGAAGAGAAGTGGATCATACTTCTCATCAGAGCGCCCAGCTAGTAAAAGTAGTAAACATGCCCCGATGTACGCACATAATACACGCCCACTTGGACTTTTACTTTTAAACACACCCACTTGGACTTTTGCAAGCCTCATTTGCATAACTACAAAAATGGTCATAACTTGGCCAAAAATGCTCGTTTTTTAAAAATAAAAACGTTACTGTAATCTACATTACAGCGCCTATCTGCTGCAATAGCAGATAGGGGTTGCAAAATCTGGTGACAGAGCCTCTTTAAAGGTGATTTTTTTTATAGGTATTCGGATGATGTAATGGTGATTACCATGAACAAGGAAATGTTTTTGGCTTTTTTTAATCTATGTTAATATTTTTTGATTTATTACATTATATCTCTGCAGTTACAGATATGAAAAGATTTATAACCTATTTGGAAATCCTAGAGAAGGAACTAAAGAAATAGGAGATAGCAATGATTGAAATGTAACCCGTAAATGTATTACACAAAAGATTCACAGATATGTCATTTCCTTCTGTGAGGGTATGTTCACACGGGCTATTTTCAGCAGTTTTTTGGGCCGTAAACGTCCCAAAAAACGGATGGAAAATCGGAAGCAGAACTCCTACAAACATCTGCCCATTGATTTCTGTTTCAATATGTCTTTATTAAACGGTTGAGACATCAGAAACTATATGTGAACAGTTCTACTTGCAGGTAGAAGTAAATAGTTAAAGTCTCAAATAATAATTAAATTGTTAATTCCTATGAGTTTTAACATTTTGAGAAAATGGGATTCAAAATAATCACGGCGTTCTGTTCCGATGGGGCGTTATTTTAAGCCTCATTTTCAAATAATGGCGCATAAAAAGATGCCCCGTAAAAAGAAATGCATGTCACCTCTTGAGCAGTTTTTGGAGCCGTTTTTCATTGATTCAATAGAAAAACAGCTCCAAAAACGGAAGTAAAAAAGGCCGCAAAAAAAGCGAGTTGCTCTGTATTTTCAGCCGTTTTTTGTTAAGCGTGTGAACTCTCAGACTGGATATTACCCCCTGTGGCAGAACTAATTTCCAGCAGCCATTTTTTATAATTGTTTACCAGTCATTGGCCGGATGGAAAATTTCCCCCACTTCTCAATCGAGAATTTTCTTCAGCTGATGTTGGGTTTCTTGCATGAACAGCCCGTTTCACCCCTTCCCATCCCACCCCACCGCAATGCTGTCGGATTAAGACTCGGGCTTTGACTCGGCCATTCAAGAACCCTCCATTTCTTTTTTTCAGCCACTCCTTGGTGGATTTACTGTTATGTTTTGCGTCTTTTTCATGTTGTAAAGGTGAAAATACAGCTGAGCTTTAATCTATTGACAGATGGTCTCAGATTATCCTCAAAACCCCTCTCGTACAATGAAAAATTCATAATGTTCTATGAGGGTGCCTAGTGGCAAAGCAGACCCAAACCAGATCATTTCCTCCACCATCCTTTACCATGCCTTTTTGCCAAACATGACTTCTGGTCCTCTGGCCAAATAACTCTATTCTTGTCTTGTCTGTCCAGAGCACATTGTTCCAAATATCCTGTAGTTTGCTTTGGTGTTTGTGGTCAAGCTTTAGCCTTGCCCTAATGTAGCAGTAATACAGCGATTACACGGAGTACAGCGGGGCGGTCACATGACGAAGAATCGTGTCGTCATGAAGGCAGACTGTGCAACTAGACTTCCGGTCTCCCGGCAGTGCTCTAAAAATCTATGAAAATCTCATAATCCGCGCGACGGGGGACCGGAATGTATATTAGCGCGTGTACTCACATACTGCAGTGACTGCACTGATAATACTTGTTTGTCCCCACATAACCCTTTAAGTAATGATATCTGTGTATTTAAGCATTTACTATTCACATGTCACATTGCTTGAGAACAGCCCAATGGAGTAGGGCTCAAACACTGCATTTGGGGAATAAATACATCCTTTACTTTTTTACTGCAAATTGCTGCCTTATAATTGGATTGTTGCTGTTACTAATGACACTAGTTGGGTGTCTGGTGAGGATTTGCACCCTATACTATATTGGGCAAAGCTGCTTTCTGCTTTCCTGTTTTTTTTTTTAAAGGCGGCACTAGAGGGAGCTAATTTTCATTCTTTTCCCAGGGAGCATTGCCTGTAGGACTCCCTACACCAGCCGGATCTTCGCAAGAACCAGTACCTTCCCAGAGCTAAGTTATAGCGGACATTTCTAACAGCAATGGAGGTAACATTTAGTTACAGAGTCACCAAGGCTTAAAAAAAATAAAAAATACAAACCTATCAAAAATGGATTAAGGTAAATGGCAGACCCGTGTGACCCCCTTTTGCAACCATCTTTAGGAGAGGCAGCTGCACATGCGTGTTTTACTCTTTTCTGATTTCTACCGGAGTTGCAAGGATATCCACTGTAACATCCACGGCCACGGACCGTCGTGGTTACTCACCCTCGATGTCCGCAGCCATGGCCTTCCGCTCTGCTCTGCAGTGTCCCGTGGGGTGCGCGCACGCTTGTGCCCGGCCTTAAAGTGAAACTATGGTTCTAATTAGCCTAATCACCCCGGACTATGAAAGGGTCCCTACCCTTTCACTACTTGCCTGAGCGTTGTTTGTATTCCTCTGTTAGTCTTGCAAATGGTCTCTTAGTCATATCCTGTTCCCTGTGTACCCGTGCCCTGCTACCTGTATCCTGTATCCCGTGCTGTATTTGTTCCTGGGCCATCTCTAGTGTTGGAGTCATGTTGTGCCGTCTACTACGCCTGTTGACTTACACCACGTCTGGTGTCATCTGCCACGTTTTTCATCACCTGCCGCCAAGGTTCCATCTGTGCTTAAAGCCATTGCTACTGTCTGGACTATTGCAGGTACCTTTGTGCTTGGACTTTATATTGAATTAGTACACTGTTATTTGGCCAGCTGCCACCCAGCTACGGCAGTGCGGCCCATTGGGCCCACAAACCCACAGATCGTGACAGGCACCCACTCTCTTAGACTTTAGGAATGTAAAAAATAACGGGGAGTTTTAACTTTTCCAAATGACTGTATTTAAGAACAAGAGAATACATGATCTCCCTTTGCTGAGGATTTCTTAGTTTATGTCTATACTGCCGAGGAAAATTTGTATTATGGCTCACACATGTTGGAGAAATATGGCAATGATTTAGACTTCATTAAAAATCTCCTACAGTTTAATGTCTGCAGCTCCTATGCAGACCTATGTGTCTCTATGTTTCTCTAGTAACAGACTACAAACAAACCCTGTGTAGTCAGATGCTGCAGTTGTACTCCCTTCCATTTTTCTCCATCATTGTGCTGAACAGGGGAGTAGTTATAGGGGTTGGCAGTCGCATTCGGCTCTGGTGCCTGAGGGGGTCTAATGGCCCCTCTTCAAGATAAGAAGACATCAGTATTATAAATGGCACATGATAGATGAAGGCACGGTTACAGATTTTGCATTGGGTCCCTGGTGCTGAAGCCAAAACTTAAGGAATGAGTTTGACTTTCATATAATATATTGCTATAGCTATTTACACTGTAGTGACCCCCTTTTAAGTTCTGTCAGGGATTTACAGGAGGAAATATTTAGAATTAAAATACTAAAGGACAATGAGCGTTATCTGTAGATTTGTGACCGGTCAGATTATGTTCTAATAGATGAAATAGGGAAGTTACTGTTCCTGGGAATGTAGATTTGGATAGTATTAGACCAGCCTTGTGTCATAAACATTGATATATTAACACCATGCAAAGACAATACTGGGAACTGCGTACGATCTAAGAAAGTGCATCAAAAATAAATTGAAAATGATATTAATTGATTTCTTAGGACATTTTACAGGACACAATTAAAGTTTTTAGTCATAACTGTGATCGTTACTTATATTTGATAATGTTGTATCGTGAACTATAATTCACCATTCGATGTATTGGTTATAGAGATTCAGGACTGTCTGGGATGAAAATAATGTTTGTTGTCCCTTATCCACAATTTTTTTTTTCGTATTCCTAATTTTGGTTGCCTAGCTCCAGCCATTATATTTACCCCACAAATGTTTTCACAAGGAAGCTTTGTACTCATGATGGGCCACATTAGTTAGGGGAAGGAGGACATGTTGTTGGAAAGCTATGGCAGTGAAACAACCTTTCTCAATGGTCATCTCCAGCCCTTCCACCAAAAAAATACATTAATGAACCCCAAAGCACATTTACCATTTTCCCAAATTACTTATTGCATCCGGGTTCCGTTAAAACACTTTTACTTGACGCCCAGAACCTGACATGAGTAACAACATTAGTTGAAGTGAAATGCAGGCATAACAGGGCCCGTCTGATGCAGAGAATGGCCTAAACTGGTGCCGCCTGGGTTCTGAGTGATATCTGTGGCTGCAATGGGGTCATCTGTGAAGGGCACAATGCGAAGCGCAAGCTGTTAGGCCTCATCCACACAGTGCACAGATGCATATGACGGTACATTGACTGCAATATGAGTCCGTAGTACAGAGGGGGAGTAGCATTAGGGAAACTTTCATTTTAACAATATGTACAGTTTGTTTGCCGTTTCTGGTGGTGCACTCGGCCACTGTGTGTGGGGGCGCCATGGGGGCATTATACTGTGTAGGGGGCATTATATTGTGGGGAGGCACAATGGGGGCATTATACTGTGTGTGGGGGCACTATATTGTGTAAGGGGTACTATGGGGCGTTATACTGAGGGGACTAACAAACAGATGCCACTAAGGCAAGAAATAGCCTAATTTCCCAGCTACCATAAAGTTTTTTTAGTATTCTTTAGTCCTCATGCACACGACCGTAAAAACACCCGTTATTGCGGGTCGTAATTACGACCCGCAATAACGGGCCCATAGACTTCTGTTAGTCACGGGTACCTTCCCGTTTTCTCACGGGAAGATGCCCGTGCCGTTAAAAAAATAGAACATGTTCTATTTTTTCATTTTACGGGCCGTGCTGCTATACTTTATAATGGCAGCACGGATCGCAAAAGCGGCCGGCTGCCCGTGGCCGCCCGTGCCTGGCCGTGCTCGTAATTACGAGTCGTAATTACGAGCACGGTCGTTGTGCTATATTTAGCAAAAGACTCACAGACAAAACAAACATAAATAGTTAAAATTTCCAGTGCTTGGAGAGGGCCAGCAGGGTGGAATATTGGTTGCAGAGTGCACGTGTGTGCGACGTCTATCAGACAAGACGTATAACCTAAAGTACAGGGGCTGCTGGGATCAGCAACAGTCACCTTGATAGGCTAAGTATTGTGCCCCAAGCTCCAAGCATGTGTTAAAAATTTAGAAGAGTAGCCCCCCCGACATGTTTCGCCACTAATGCAGCGTCCTTAGGTTACAAACCAGAACACGTTGCGTGAAGGGAAGGGGTCATGTGCAGTTGTATATAAAAACATTTAAAGGCCCCTCCAAAGCCAGGCACAAAAGCGAATAAAAAAACAAGCAAAAAAAGCCTGCGGTTTTAACCTTCCCTCCCCCTCAGTCAGCAGGCAGCCCGGCGTTAACCCCTCGGGTTCCTGTAAATAAATCTAGTGCTATACTGACACCTACAGGAGATTGTAAAAAGCCTCTATTTACTAAAATGTGTTTATTCACCTTATTTATTTAGGTTTTATTTCGACCCGAGCTGAGATACATTTGCATCCTTAATCTTCCATTTTTCTACCGTTCAAGAAAAGAAAATTTGTAACATTGTCATTTTAAGTAAATTTTCCCCTAAATGAATTTCCAATCCTTGGACAAACCACATTCTGGATATTCTTTTATAGGATCTACAATAAAATTGCTATTTTTTATTTATTTGTTTTATTTTATTCCAGACTTTCGGGCAATGTTTATGTGGTATATTATTCTTATATTCCTTTGCCCACTGTGGTTTTATAGTCACATTATATGTCATTGTGTCTGATGAAGAAGCATCGCGTATAACATGCCTAGCATAGAGACAGGGAAAGTAACTGCTAAGGGGCACATAGTTGGAAGGGGCCAAGTACTGCAGCCTGCATGCTATCATAGCAGCTGCCTGCCGCCACCACTAGGGGGAGTTCACTCCATACTGATTTATACTATTCCCATTAAGTTTAAAGAGGCTCTGTCACCACATTATAAGTGCCCTGTCTCCTACATATGGAGATCGGCGCTGTAATGTAGGTGACAGTAATGCTTTTTATTTAGAAAAACGATCTATTTTAAACCACTTTATGAGCGATTTTTAGCTTTATGCTAATGAGTTTCTTAATGCCCAAGTGGGCGTGTTTTTACTTTAGACCAAGTGGGCGTTGTACAGAGGAGTGTATGACGCTGACCAATCAGTGACCAATCAGTGACCAATCAGCGTCATGCACTTCTCTCCATTCATTTACACAGCACTAGCGATATAGTTATATCGCTATGTGCAGTCACTTACACAAACACTAACATTACTGTAGTGTCCTGATAATGAATATACATCACTACCAGCCTGGACGTGATGTTTATTCAGAATCTTGACCACTTCTGAATCTTTTCTGTGAGATTCCAGCAAGGCAAACGTAATCTCGTTTGAAATGACAGGTTACATCGTAATCTCGCGAGATTACGTTTGCCTTGCTGTAAATCTCACAGAGACGCTACAGACATGTCAGGATTCTGAATACACATCACGTAGTATGTTTCCAAAATCCCATATGAAAATAGGAGTTGTCCTCTTATGTGGCATCATTTCATACACTATTCACAGTTATGCCAGGTGCTGGAATATCTTTTCTTAGAATTTTGTGTTTTGCCGTTCTTCGGTTATTGTATGAATGAATTGACAGCTGGGTGTTACCAGTTGGGGGTGTGTCCCTACACAGACTGATAATGTCCAATCAGTGCTGACAGAGTCACAATGTGTAGGGACACGCCCCTCTGACAAGGGAAATGGTAACACCCAGTTGTCAATTTACTCATAAAATTCTAGTAGGAATAACAGAGGAACGGCACAACGCAGAATTATAAGAAAATATGTTCCAGAATTATTATTTCAAGGGTAATACAACTATGTACTAAAACAGACATGTCAGGAGAGCTACAGTCCCTCTTTAATACTAGGTCTATAGATCCTTATGCTTTTAGCTTTGCCTAGTGGTGGCAACATTTAGCCCAAAGACTATACCCCTGGCCGCCTGTAGCTACGCGTCCCTTGTCCCCAGGCTGGTCTCTGTACAGCCGGTCTCCTAATTGGCTACAGCAGTCACATGTGACAAAACGTCATCACCAGAGGCCGGCTGTACAGAGACAAGGGACACGTTGCTTCGGGAGTGCCAGGGATATATACTTTTTTTATTTTAAAAACAAAATCTACAACATTTGGCATTTGTTGGGGATTTTGACAAACTCAAAATTTAAAAGTCGTCACCTCAGGTCAAATTCTACTTGGAAATTGTCTGCAGCGTGTGAATGAGATTTGTTAAAATTATTGCTATAAAATACGCTGTGAATTTTCTGCCTGTAAATCTTAACAAAAATTTAAAAATATATATTTTAAGCTCTACTGCACTAGGCTGCAGTATACTGACTTTTGAGAGGAGAATTAAAAATCCCCTACATGCAGTGATTCCGTCAGTGATAGTATCACCGAAGTACACCCCCCTGCATGAATAGCTACTACTGTAGATAGTCTGTATATGTCATTCAATGTGTGTTTTCAATAGATTATTTGTGTTTGTTTTGTGTTGTAATGGATTACGAAGTATAAGGAATGTTCTTGATTAAAATTTTGCTACCGTTTTATGTCTTTAGCTCCTACGCAGACTTATGAGTCTCCAGGGCAAGTGATGATCTTGTCTGATCCTGCAGTCATACTGTCTTCCTTTTGTCCACCTACTTCTTGCTAACCTACCAAATGTACATTAGTAAGGGAGTGTTGGAAAGGAGTATCACTGCAGGATCAGACTACGCAGTGCTTATTTGTAGTCTGTAACCATGGAGACACATGGCCTGCAAAGGAGCTGTAGACACAAAATGGTAAGAGATTATTAATTAGGACCATATGCAAAGTTTGTTTATTTTTTTCTTTCAGATACATTCGAGCAATATAAATATTTGTATATGTTCCATACATAAATCATTCCGGTCAAAGGTTCCTAATCTGTTTATATAATGACAACCATTGATTGCCATCCTGTTAGTTACCGATTTTATTAACTATTATTAGTTTTTAGTGTACATGACCATAACTTGACATACCAGACTGCGATAACATATAGCTTTATTTGTATAAATTTAAATTCAGCGATTACAGGCAAATAATAATCAAATTTAAAATTGTTAGGTTTATGTATTTTCTAAGATCAAAGAAAATTTTCTAGAAATCAGGAGTCTGTTTTTTCCAGAAAAGTAGCGCCACTCTTTCCTGTGTCTTTTATTGCTACTCAGCTCCAATTAAGTGAATAGGGATGAACTGCAATTCCAGACACAGCCTATAGACAGAAGTGGCGCTGCTTCTGGGAAAAAACAGACACTTTTTGTAATCTCAGTCAACCCCTTTAAGCAAGAATCATCAACAAATCATGGGAATATTGATTGTTTCTGTCAATTTCTTGATATTACATTTGACAATCTTTTCATGTTAGTTGCTTGAAAGTCAGATCATATGTGACGAGATAACCATCATTGTACATGTAGAGCTTGTGATCGTTAGGGTTGTAGGAGAGACTCTGAACATTCTCCGTCATCTTATCCAACTGTACGCTCAGATGGCTTTCTTTTCTGGTTTTAGTGTCGTACATATAGAAGATCTCCTCTTTCTTTGTACTGAGGGGTCTAGTGGCATACAAGACTCCACACACTATAAATGCATTGGTAACACCACGTTTGAACTGGGTAGTGGACCATGTTTCCTTTAACTCAAGACTAGTGGCATTAACTTTACTAATGTGCATATTACCACTATCTGCTTCAGTTGCATAAATGACCCAAAGACCATCTTCATCACTGGCAAAGTCTATATCCTGCCAATCTGACGATGAGTATGGAAACCGATTATTGAAGGCGGCACCAGAGATAAGTCTGCGCTCTACTGCATTGGTCTGTATATTCAATTTGCAGAGATTCTGGGTGTTGTAGCAGTTATAGTACAGAGAGTTGTTGAACATAATCATCCCACCTCCTTGTCCACAATTTTTGTAATCATAGTAACCAGCCCAGATTTGAAGGACCTTTTCTTCTTTATGTTTGTAGATCAAGAGATCATTATATGAGCTGTAGAAACGTAGGGTGTTCATCATCCTGGCGTCCGTATTGAGAGGAGCCACCCATTGAACACCTTGGTCAGCTCCTAGAAATGAGTCACTTCCCCATCCTCCATATTTGTTGTTGAATCCCAGCCAGTTCAGTTGTACTCCAAGAGGTTTGCTGATATTCACTATTTCTCCATGGTCACATTTTCCTGCACAAAGGAACAAAATTACATGTGATATATTTATATACAAAAACATTTTGGCTAAAACGTTGAAAACTATTTTGGTGGCATGAATGTGATATGGATAGGAGGAAAATAATTAGTTAAGTTACTGTATATACAATACAATACATGCTGTGTCGACCAAATAGTTGTACCGTTTATGCTTACAGTGAGGATGCATTTTTTTAAACATTCCGACCTTCGGCTTATACATTTTTCATAAAACCTATATTATCAAATTCTTACTACCATAATGAAGATATGTATTGAGGAGCAACCTCTGTCTTAGCTTAATAAATGGGTAAATCCTATATAAATCCAGTCACTGCATAGGGAAGTACAGTGTCAGAATGTAAGTCTTCGGCCCACCAGAGGAAATTATTCTAGGGGCCCACCCTCAATCTATACAAGATGTGCACATCCACTATCAAAAGGTATGTGTCATCCGAAAATTACCTATTGTTTTTAATCAAGTTTTTATGTTAAACATATTTTGTAAGAACTTTTGGTGATATTTTTAAAATTTTCCATGTTATTATCTATGATAAAAAAAATCTTGCAGTTTTGATTTTAGTCACTGAGCCTTAAGGCCCTATTACACTGGCCAATTTTGGTCGGTGTAACGAGCGCCGATCAACGAGATAGCTCGTTGATCGGCGCTCGTTTGCCCCTGTCACAATGAGCTATGTACGGGGACGAGTGGTCGTTACTCCAAACGCTCGTCCCCATACATTATTAATATGTCGGCAGCGCATCTTCCTGTTTACACAGGGAGATGTGCTGTTGACAACGATAATATTTCAATTTTTAAAACGATATGCTTGTCTGCCTGATAATTTAGGTATAAAACCCGCTTTACAATAGACTGAACCTTCCTGTTATGTAGCAATTACTTCTCAGCAGTCATCTCATTATCATCACAGGCAGCTGACAGGTACCACCTCTATATAGATAACACAGGATCCACCATTCATAATAGACTGACCCTTCCTGTTCTGTAGAGATCACTTCTCAGCAGTCATCTCATTATCATCACAGGCAGGATTAGACTGACAGGTAACACCTCTATAAAGATAATCCAGGATCCACAATTCACAATATACTGACCCTTCCTGTTCTGTAAAGATCACTTCTTAACTGTCATCTCGTTATCATCACAGGTAGGATTACACTGACAGGTAACACCTATATATAGATAACACAGGATTCCCCATTCATAATAGACTGATCCTTCCTGTTCTGTAGAGATCACTTCTCAGCAGTCATCTCATCATCATCATCATCGCAGGATTACAATGAAAGGCACCACCTATATCTAGATAACACAGGATCCATTCATAATAGGTGATGACACAGCTCCCGTCCTCCCCCTCCCTGCACAATGACCTCTGCACAGTTCACCAAGCATGCTTAGAAGACGAGAAAAATATATAGGTGATACATTCCCTTTTATTTCATTATGATCTTCGTTGCTATCATTGTATTGCACACACAGGACATATCAATAATAAGATCTGATATTTGTGAATCATCCCAGAAGAAATAGATCCTAGTGTCAAATGACTAGCTCCAAATGGGGTTGCCTGCTGCTTGATATTTGGGGCTATTATTGTGCCAGAGCCTGGGACCACCGAAGGATCTTTGAGCACTCTGGGGACCAGGGAAAAGTACAAAAGTCCCTATATCTAACTATGTAGTCAGAAGCTGATTAGTCGATTTTTAGGTTATTTTGCAGTCCAACAAGGATTAAAAAACATAACATAGGATATTCACTGGCCACTAATAATGAATCACCCGTATATAAATCCATCCATTAAAGAGGACCTCTTTTTCAATAATAAAACAATGCGGAAAAAAGTGTTTTTTTAATTATTTCCAACCATTTCACTGTCACATACAGATAGAAATGGCACTTAAAATATAGCTTTGAAAAACAATTTTTTTTGAAAGATGGAAAGGAAATGGGGGAGCATAGGGATTGAACCCTTGAACTGACTGAGACAGAGGTATAAAACAGGGGCGGAACCAACTTTATTATGTCTTAGAAGGGAGGAAAAGACTCACATTGAAGTAGGACAAGGGGCATGGAGCAGGAGAAGAGGACGAGGCACAAAGCCACAGCACATGTGTCCAGTCCACAACACAAGGTCTGCTACTAGTGCCCTGTGCCTTCTGATGAGATGGCTCTGCACTAGGAGACACAAGCACACAGACATTCAGAGAGGGTGAAACGGAAGAGGCGGCTAAGAGGAGTTTTGCAAGGAGGGGATAGGGCCATGTGCATGTCGGAGATTCGTAATAGGCGGCAGGGGGAGGGACCTCCTTGGTAGAAGCTGTGCATTCAAAATATGCAGTGCAAAATCTTTGACTAAATTAAACTGGACCATGGACAATTTCCACAATCAAGCAAGGGCATATTTTGCGGCCGCAAACATGTATACTGTTGTGTAGTTTTGGGTTGTTTTTTGCATTATCTGAAACATGTGAATTAAATAATGAAAATTGAGACTTCCAAGAAAGATCTATATAGGCCACAGAGTAGAAGAAAGTGAACCCCAACCCAATCTGGTGGCTTTGGGGCATCCACTCCCTATCATCACCACACATGGTACATAGTTACTTCCTCTATGTAACTACTAACACAAAGGGGTAAGATTTTGTGATCCAGGAAGGCCCAGGTACCTATTAGAACATACAGCAAATAAATACAAGTGTGTACTGGTCAGATATCTCACTGCTTTGATATATTGACTAAGTATTTTATGACTCACCATAGTTGGCTGCAGAAAGTGAAGGATTAGCTTGTGATCTTGTTTGGTTTTTTTCACAATCCTCCAACCGTTTTTGTAGAGCTGCAACTTCCCTTCTGACCGCTAGAACATTGTTCTTATCAAAGACTTCCAGCTGGTTCACTGTGATAGAAATATTATTTATCTGCAACAGACAACATGATACACTGAAACAAATACACAAAGCTGGTGATACCCTTCTAGTCACATAGACTTCAGCTATTGTAAAGGAATATTCTAAAGAGTAACACTTTAAAACTTGTATACATTGTTCTACAAGTATATAAAAAAATATTTCTTTGATTTATCCAATCACCAAATAAACTACAAAAAACGTACACAATTTGGGTAAAATATCTCAGTTTGCCCAACATTGAAAATTAGATTCATGGAAAAATAAAATAAACGTATTATCCCACTTTTCTAATGCAAAAATTCATTTGGATGTGTCCTGATTTGTTACGCGTAAAAATGATACTAGGGCATATGGACATCATAGAGGGGTTTCCCCTACACTCAGGACCCCATTTATCAGCTAAAGCCGAATGAGGATAAAAGAATGACTACTATTCTTGTGGACTCAACACAACCATGTGTTACATACTACATTTACCATGCAGTGGCCACTCCAGTTTTCTCCGTCAGTGTAATCACCGGGGCAGCTTCATTTTAAAGGTGAGGAGAGGGAGCAGCTGCAGAGAGACACACAGGGACGCTGCTGCTGGCTCTAGTAAGTGTTTCACCATAATGCTGGATTTACAGCTACACTGCTTGTTACTGCTGTGTAATGTCCTCCATATTGCTGCTGCTTCTGAATTTGTGTGAGACAGCTAGGGGAGCAGGATCTCCTCTATATGTTGTCTCCTGCTTCTGCTTCCTCTTTCCTCTCCCCTCTTCATAGACTTCTATAACCTGATCTCTCACAGTGAAGCTGAGAATCCCTCTCCTATCTGCTCTACGGATTCTAGGAGTGAGTGAGTGAACTGTTAAAAGGGGTATCCGATTACATAAAATTCATGACCAAGTAAATGGTTAAAGTTGTAATACTGTACAAAGTCACTACAAATGTGATGGCTGTCAGCCTCTGTTGCTCAGTCCACTTCTGTCATGCTAACTGACCCCTTCCCGGCGTCCCGCTCTCCTGCGTGCTCCTCCTCTCCGTCCTGAACGATGTCCCGCTTCTCTGGCTTGCACTGACTCCCATCACCCTCACCTTCAATAACTCTTCTGATGTAGCCTCTGTTGCGCCTACTGTGCATGCTCGTGCTGACTCAATTTCTTTTAGGGCCAGCACGTGCAAATAGGGTTCCCACCTAAACCTATACCCAACTTTCCCTGGCTATTTATGGGTCCTTTCCTTATCATTATGGGCCTGAGCAAAAGCTACATTTGAAAATGTATAGTTAGGTTCCCCATAGTATTTTGCTTTTGACCCGGCTTGTCTCTTGTCTTTTGTTTGCCCTGACCTGTTGTCTGTCTACAGTCTTAAGCAAATTCTGCCTGCCTTGACATCCGTCTGTCTGACTATGATTTAGCCTTCTGATTCCGTCTTTCATCCTGGTGTAATCTTCTCAATCGTCAGCCATTGCCAACGAAGACTAATATTGGGGTAGCGACCTGGGAATTCCCCCGCAGCAAAGTACAGATCCCTGTACAGGGGTTAAAGGGTGAAAACCATGGAGTTCCTTAACATCTGTCCCTGGGTTTGGCCTGAGCCAATACGTTGCAACACAGTGGATCCACATCTTTACCTGCATGTTCAATACAACGGCGTTGCGCAGTACCAAGCTATGTAAGCAATGAACGGGAGTGCTGTGGGCCCCTTCAAGCAGCTTATTGCAGCTGATCGGCAGGGGTGCCGGTAGTCGGACCCTCACCGATCAGATATTGATGGCCTATCCCTGGGATAGGCCATACATTTTACATCACCGGATAACCCCTTTAAGGAGGCGGGGAGAGGAGGAAAGGGGTATAAGTATAGAAAGAGGCATTTTACTGTAATAAGATATATTACAAAGTTTCTTAACTTCCCTTGTACTATTGATTTGTTAAAAGTTTTTTTTTTATAACTGGAGATAAACTTTAATGCTGGTAGCCAAAGCAATGTTCATACTGCTGCAAATAAAAACAATCATAATAAAGCCCCATACCCATATATTTTCTAAAAGTAAGGATCTGCAGTCCCACCCAGACCATGCTGTCTGAGGAGGCCCAAAATCCCCTCTGCCACATAAGAACACACCAGTATTACAAATGGCACATGGTAGGTAGGGGCCCTGTTACAGATTTTATATTGGCGCCCAGGAGTTTTACGTTATGTCTCTGCTCCTATCCACACCTCCCTTACCTCCAAGTACAGAGCTTCCACCAGAACATTGGTTCCATTCATTGAAGTTTTCAGCTGCAGTATCAGAGCTTCCATTTCTTTAATTTCCAACTTCACCAGCTCAAAGTCCAGCTCAGTGTATGAGAGACCTCCCATCTCCATCACCTCCACACGTTTGGTCAGATTAAACAGTCGCTCCATGTACATAATCAGCGAACTCTCATAGTGGTAGATCTGTAGAGAAATATTACATTATGTGATGTATGTTCATTGAATATCAGAGACACTTTGTGGGAAAATAAAGTACATTTATGCAAATAAGTCAATAGATTACTGCAAAAAGAAACAAATGAGAAATACAGATAAAAAGCATCAAAAACAGAGTCACTGGAGTGGTATGCAAGACCAGATCTTTGGTGCTTCCATATTTTTCTCCGGTTATTTTTATGCCTCGATATCTACTGTACATTTTGCTATCTTCTGGGGAAACTTGAGCGTTCTGTAACAGGGGCTCCATTTTATTTGTATATGGTAGAAATGTGATATGATCGCAGTAGATAAAGCAATTGTAGGTTTTATTATTTATTTTAAAGCAACATTAATTCCACAGAATTTTACATCTGAAAAAGGGTTTAAGTACATTGCATGAGACAATAAAAACAACTACAATATACATGAGCCAAATGAATGACAGACTGGTACAGGAGGAGAGAGGACCCAGGCTACGAGAGCTTACAATCTACAAGGAAGAGGGAGATGAGACAGAAGGTGAGGGTAGAAGCTGTACATCTTGTAGTGTTGTGGCAGCATGTTAGTGCAGGGTAAGCTTTTCTCAAGAGGAGGATTTTCAGTTTGCTTTCGAATGTTTCCATGTTGAGAGAGAATCTCATATGTTGGTTTAGCGAGTTCCAGAGCAATCGGGCGAAATCTTGGAGACGATGATGTGAGGAGCAGACAAAAAGCAAAGAAGGAGGTCTTGTGACGACCGGAGATTACGTGTGCGAAGGTATTGGGAGATAAGGGCAGAGATGTAGGGATGGGACAGGCAGGGCTGCACTGGCCATGAGGCGAGTTGAGCCTTTGGCCTCTACGGCAGGCAGCTGCCCCTCTGAGGGGGCGCGGCGGCGCCACTAAAACCCAACCACCGTAACCCATTCCTGCACTACAATTGTATCTGCGTCTCTAGGATGCACATACAATTGAATGGATCATTAGCGCTGGCAGGGCAGGGGACATTAGTTCCTTGCCCTGCTATTCAGCACTTTTCAATGACGCAGGCGGCGCGATGACATCCTCTCGCTGCCTGCGTTGTTCAGCTGCAGCACACCCTGTCCATGCCTGAGACCATACCTGAGTTGCTAGAGGACGGTGCGGAAACGGGATCAGATGAATATGTAAAAGGTTTTTGTTTTGTGAATAGTGTGAGTGGCATCATTCATGGGGCAATATCTACAGGAGGCTCTACGGAGGGGGCACTATCTACGAGGGGCACTATCTACAGGGGACTCTATCTACAGGGAGCTTTTTCTGCAGGTAACTATATGGGGGCACTATCTACAGGGGGCTCTATGGGGGCACTATTTACAGGAGATTCTAATGGGGCATGATCTACAGGAGGCATTAAGGGGGGCACTATCTATAAAAGGCTCTATGGGGACACTATTTACTGCGAGCTCTATGGGGCACTGTGTGTGTGTGATGCTTTACTTTACAGTGTGTGACACCATTGTATTCAGGGACACGGTGTACTGTGCTATTATAATTAGAGGAGCAGTATGTGGCATCATGAGAATTTTATCATTGTTTATAGGGCAGAAATGTTTTAAAACTGAGAAGATGAAGACATCAGAGTGGCAAACTGCAGAAATGGGTTGTGGTCGGAAGTTATCATGGTAGTCTGGACCAGAAGAAAAGAAAAAAAGAATGACTAGAATCTGAGAAGACATCACTTGTAAGTCACTGAATGTAAATGTTTAGTCTCCCTCTGACTGATCTGTACTGTAGTCAATGTATGATCTCACTGCTTGAGAAAGGCTCACACTGAGCTGAAACGTTGCACACACGTGGAATAAAAGGATCTCTATCCAAATATTTGGTAGTGCTGCCTCATCTTCTTTTTGTCCTGATTGAGGGGTTACTCTTGGACTGTGACCTAGGAGGCGTGCACCCGCTTTAGAAAAAATTATCCTGTGCTGCTGATTTGCATCCATCTATGTACTGAGGTTGGTTCTGGTGCAGTATTTATGTACTGAGCTTGGTTCTGGTGCAGTATTTATGTACTGAGCTTGGTTCTAGTGCTGTATATATGTACTGAGCTTGGTTCTGGTGCTGTATATATCTACTAATCTTAGTTCTCGTTCTGTATATATGTACTGAGCTTGATTCTGGTGTTGTATTTATGTATTGAGCTTGGTTCTGTACTTATGTACTGAGCTTGATTCCGGTGTTGTATATATGTACTGAGCTTGGTTCTTTTGATGTATATATGTATTGAGCTTTGTTTTGGTGCTGTATATATGTACTGTGCTTGGTTCTTGTGCTGTATATATGTATTGAGTTTGGTTCTGGTGCTGTATTTATGTACTGAGCTTTGTTCTGGTGTTGTATATATGTACTGAGCTGGGTTATTTTGCTGTATATATGTATTGAGCTTGGTTCTGGTGCTGTATATATGTACTGGGCATGGTTCTTGTGCTGTATATATCTACTGGGCTTGGTTCTTGTCCTGTATATGTCTGGAAAACGCCTGTTTCCTTAAGGTTACCATGAGTACAGTTCTGGATTCTTAGTGGTTCTTCTTTTACCTTGAGCCTATCTCTCTTCTCTGTCCTTCTGCCAATCAGCTGTGGTGTTGTATTTATCCTGTCTTTTCCCGCCTGTCTTTGCGTGTGAATTTTCCTGTCTACTGATTTTGGATTATTTGCTAGCAGCCGGTTTTGACCCTTTTGATTCCTGATATCCGCTTGACTTCTGATTTGGACTTTCTGTTTAAACCCTGGCTGTCTGGTTTCCTGCTCATGTTAGTCTGCATTGCACCTCCTATCCAACTCTCAACTCTGCTAAGACAACCTGGGCCCTAAGCAGCAAAGTTCATCCCACCTTGCGGTCGGCTCTGGCGAACAACTTAGGGTCTCCTTAGAAACTGTCGATCAGAGTAGTTACGGATTCGAGGTCGCAGTTTTATGTGCACGCTCTCTCCCGGCACTCTCCACCAGCCTTTCGGGAATCACTCAAATTGCAATTCCATAACAGTATATATGTATTGAGCTTGGTACTGGTGCTGTATTTATGTACTGAGCTTGGTACTGGTGCTGTATTTATGTACTGAGCTTTGTTCTGGTACTGTATTTATGTTCTGAGCTTGGTACTGGTACTGTATATATGTATGGGCTTGGTTCTGTTGTATTTATGTATTGAGCTTTAGTCTTGTGCTGTATATATGTACTAAGCTTTGTTCTGGTGCTGTATTTATGTACTCAGCTTGGTATTGTGGTTGTATTTATGTACTGAGCTTTTTTCTGGTGCTGTATTTATGTAATGAGCTTGGTTCTGCAGCAATCAACTGACTGCTGCAGTTCCAGGTTCAGAAGCTGCGGAGGGCCATACATCTGAATGATCGGCTATATAATAAATGGAGAGATAAAACCAGTGATTCAAATGTAATATTACTCCTCTATAAATCACTTGTAAGGCCACATCTTAAATATGGAATTCAGTTTTTGTCAATTGTTAAAAGGATAAAGGAGAACTGGAGAGGGTTCAAAGGCGGGCAACTAGATTATTAAATGGGATGAAAGGTCTCTTTTACAATGAAAGGCTGTAGAAGTTATGCTTGTTCAGCTTGGTAAAAATACCCTTAGAGGTGATCTTATTAACATGTGTAAATATTTATGTGGTCAATACACAGAACTAGCACTACAAAGGACCAGGGGACAATCAATGTGTGTGGAAGAAATGCGTTTCAGACATCAATATAGGAAAGGATTCTTTACAGTTAGAGTAGTCAAACTATGGAATGTCCTACCCCAAGATGTAGTAATGGCAGATACTATGTCAGCATTAAAAAAAGGACTAGATGATTATTTACTGATGACTGGCATTGAGGGTTATAACTAATCTAGCATTGAATGATGGGTAATTGATTGAGAAAGGTTGAACTTAATGGACCTGAGTCTTATTTCAGCCTATTTAACTATGTAACTATGTAATATAGTAGGATATATTGGAGGTAGTATTCTTTACCTTTGAGATTTCTTGCTGGACGACGATACTCAGGTTCCGGTTTGATATTTCAAGGGTCTCCAAACGATCTGCTGGGAATGTAGAATCTGGGAGGGCAACGGAGCATTGACAGACGCCCAATTCATCCATAGAACCCGTGGAATTTTCAAACTGTTGAAAAGTGACAATGTCAGTGTTTTATAGTGCAAATTGTTATGGGATCTAATTTTCAAAAATATGCATTTGACTATTTATTCGGTGTTTTGTATTACAATTATCGAGCATTCGAAAAAGGAAATAGGAAACACCCAGGTATTTTTGAATATTGTATTCTTTAGAAGAGGTATAAACAAACCTGGGAAAATTTCATCAATTTCATAATGCAAATGAGCACATAAAACTAGTGTAAATTATCAAAATTGGTGGTGGCATTAAAGACTAGAGATGAAAGAATTTATGAAAATTCCTTATATGAAGCCATATTTGCCACCAGGGCATATTGGCCTTAGATATGTGCAACAATAATGAAATATTATTTAAAGAGGCTCTGTCACAAGATTATAAGTGCCCTATTCCCTATATAAACTGATCAGCGCTGTAATGTAGATAACAAGAGTGGTTTTTATTTTGAAAAACTATCATTTTTGAGCAAGTTATGAGCAATTTTAGATGTATGCTAATTAGTTTCTTAATAGACAACTGGGCGTGTTGTTACTTTTTACCAACTGGGCGTTGTACAGAGGAGTGTATGACGCTGACCAATCAGTGACCAATCAGCGTCATACACTTCTCATTGTTCCAGCCCATTGTTAGAGCGTGGTGGGCTGGAACAATGAGAAGTGTATGACGCTGATTGGTCACTGATTGGTCAGCCTCATACACTCCTCTGTACAACGCCCAGTTGGTAAAAAGTAAAAACACGCCCAGTTGGTCATTAAGAAATTAATTAGAAAAATCTAAAAATGCTCATAACTTGCTAAAAAATTATAGTTTTTCAAAATAAAAACAACTGCTGTTATCTACATTACAGCACCAATCAGATTATGTAGGAGATAGGACACTTATAATCTGGTGAAAGAGCCTCTTTAAGCATTAGTATAATTTTATGAGCACAGTATGCTGTTATAATTTCTGTACAGATTCACATTATAATCTAAGCATTTTGAAGCATTATTACATGGCTTGATATAATGTTACTATTTTGGCATGGTGTAATATTATTACTAGACGTGTCATTTCCGTGGCTGCGGGTTATCAGCTCCGTTCTCCCCCTGACAGCTGCAGCCACGAGTCGGCAATCGCTGGTCCCAGCCTCCTCCTCAGGAGAAGCCAGCGCTCGCGTCTACTCACCACTGCAGGATCTCGTAGGGAGCGCGCGCACGCTCGTGCCCGCTCTTAAAGGGGCAGCACACGCACCGGACCTCGTTCCTGAACTTTGACCCGTGAGTACTCTGGACTATAAGAGGGGTCCAGCCCCCTAGTTCTATGCCTGAGCTTTGTTGTTGTATTCCTAGTCTGTCTTGCAAATGGTCCCCTAGTGTTTCCTGCTCCCAGTGTTTCCTGTTCCTGTTCCTGTAACCTGTATCCTGATCTAGTGCCGTGCTTAGCTGTAGCCATGCTGTGCTGTATTCCACGCCTGTCCTGCTTCTCCACACCTGGCGCCCACCTGCTGCCAAGTTCCTGCCTAGCCTGCCTTGCTACTGTCCGAGCTGCCACAGGTACCCTATACGAACTATAGACTTTGACCTGCATCCTGTTGGCCAGCTGTTTTACCGCCAAGATGGTACGGTCCAGTGGGTTCACGAACCCTTCGTGACAACATGATATAAGTGTTATTATTTGGGCATGGTGAAGTATTATTACTTTGGCATGGTATACCATTATCATTTTGACATGTTAAATCATTATTTCTTTGACATGAATAGCCCATACAAGAAATATAGTGAAAACCTGTTCCATGTAAAATCCCCTCAAAACACAAGAGGGCAGTCCCTCTGTCTAGGAAGAAAAAAAGGTTCATTCTTCACATGCCAAGTCTTTGTCTGACATTGGGTTTCATCATTCTGACTTCTTCTGGAGCCACTATGCTCTTGGTAGCCACTCTACACTCTTGCTAATGGCTCCTGAAAGAGGTACCCCCTTCTATTACCTTAGAATGCTCTATTTAAAGTTGAGTTTTTTCTTAACCCTACTACCCCTTTATTATTTTCTATGGACCTGAACCCGTTCCTTCTCTGTGGCGTACATTTATGACACTGGCGGTAGGTCCCACACATCGCCTTAAATTTACAGCACATGGATAGCGTGGGCTCAGGAACTCAGCCAGCGTCATCACCAGGTGGTGTCAGCTGTATTATCCATGACTTTTACCCGCTTAGATCCCGCGGTCAATAGCGATACAATAGCAGGGTGCCGATGGGTTTCCATGGCAGAAGAGAGCCTAACAAAGACCCCCCAGGTAAAATCGAAGAGTCAGCACATCCTTGTAGACCATGATACTAAAAAAATAGGGTTTGATGCCGGAATATATCCAGGGTAGAACGGTTTCAGCAATGTAGATGAAGAACAAAGATCAAGCATAACCACCATATTTGTATGATTAAAACTTGGCTTTTATTTTTCCATGTTCAAATCCACAACTACATAACATGGCAGAAAATAGATTCGCTTACACATTTCACATAGAAGCCTTAATTAATCAGAGCTATTTCTGCCATGTGGTGTAGTCGTGGATTTAAACAAAACAAAAGCCAAGTTTTAAACATACGAGTATGGTCATTATGATGGATCTTCATTCTTCATCTATAAAGGCCCCAAGGTCTGCCATGGACATGAGCCTATTATAACACTGACAGGCATAATACACTGCAATACAGAAAAAATGTAAGTATTGCAGTGTATTATTGAAGCAAGCGAAACATAAAGGGATCAAAAAGTCATATGTACCACAAAATGGTGCTAATGAAAACTTCAACCCTTGCCACAAAAAACAAGACCACTTAAGGCAATGTCGACAGAAATAAAAAAGGTTATTGCTCATGGAATGCAGCAAAACAAAAACAAATAATTCAAACTCCAAAATTGTGCCCTTAAAAAACACTACTAATAAAAACAAGCCCTCAAACGGCTAAGTTGATAGAAAAAAGAGAGAGATTTGAAGAGAGTTTTGACATATAATTCATAAAAAGTAAAAGACACAAATTTCCAGTGGAACTTACCAAGCTGGCTGCAGGATTCTTGCAGATGCCAAGGAGGAAAATAAAGAAGGTGAACATGGCGTTCTTCTTGTTTTCTATACCCAACAGCTCGTGTTAACCCAGTATATATACACCACTGTGTATACTCCACCCCTTCCACGTGGTATCACCTCATCTTACGTGGAATAAAATAAATAATCCTGTGACAGTTAAGAAATAATTAGACTGTATTCTATGGAGAAGAAATATTACATGATATATGGAAATCTACACAATGATATGCAGATAAGTATTTGAGGCATTATTATGACTTTTGTCATTATAGTTTTATAGGTTCTATTGCAAATTTTAGGTTTTAGCTGGCAACTCAATCTCTTTATGTACATCAATTACTTAGCATTATCCAAACACAAAAATGTATCACCTATCCATAGGATAGGTGATTAGTGTTTGATCGCTGGGGTCCCACCACTGGGACCCCCATCGATCAAAAGAATGGGGGCCATGAGTCCCTTATATAATTAACCAATTATACCAGATGACAGTTGATAATGATCATCATTTTCATATATATAGTTTGAAACACAGTCATTAACTATAATATAAACAGCTGTGTAGGAGGCTTAAAACTGGATGAGGAACAGCCAAACTCTGCTACAAAGGTGAGTTTGTGGAAGACAGTTTCATGTCACGGGTCCACCATATTGATTTGATTTAGATTTTTCTTCTGTTCATTCACTTTGTATTTTGTTAATCGATGGTAAAAAAAAAAAAAAAAGCTATTTACGCTTCTATTTTTTTTAAAGCATTCTTACTTTGCAGTATTTTTCCACAACTGCCTAAAAGTTTTGAACAGCAGTTGTGGAAAAATGCTGCAAAGTAAGAATGCTTTATCAAATATAAAATATATATATATATATATATATATATATATATATATATATATATATACATATAATAAAAAGGGCAATGTATTAGAATAATTTAATGACCATATGAGGTTACTGTTAGAATCTGCTTTTAGAAATAAAAAATTGTTAAATAGTCGTCATAGAGGCATTCCATAACCATTGCTGGTGCGTCGTCATGGAGATGAGTAGACACTAAAGTGAGACAAATGGCGTACAACTTGCTATGGAAACATGGTGAGGTCATATGGGCTATGGAAGCTGTCAAAAATATTTTAATATCTTTATATGTGTGAACCTAAATTGCTTCACATGGACAGCTGTCACTAAAGCTCAAAGATCTGCTGACAACAGCCTACTGGGGGGGATGGCTATTCTATTTCAAGTCATTTGGTGCATGACTTTGTATTCAGCTGTTACAAAGGCAACGTGAGAAAACGTGATGACATTGTATTTCTTATGGCTAAAGATATATGGGGAGTTTTGGGACATTACCATATGTAGAATGTTCATGCTTTGCAAGTATGAGGTTACCACCTACTCTCTCTTTTTCTTATAAATAAAGATGGATCCGCCCCCTAGTGCAGAGATAGTTTGAACACTGACGCTGCCTGTCATGGTCTCTCTGGCCGGCCTCTCTCAGATCCACCATTGAGAGAGCATTCATTAATTTGGAACTCATAGACAAATACAGATAATGTCCAACGTTAACGGACAATGTAAATTCTGCAGCGACATTACTTGGGGGCTCGTCCGGGATCCTCAACACAGATCAGGTTTCATAATCAAAATACAGCACAGATTTATACACTGAGGTAAGAAATACCCAGAACAGGCACAGGGCAGAAAGGATAAAAGGTAAAATCGGAGAAACAACTTGGCATACTAAAAAATAGTTAAATAGTCATCATAGAGTCATGAAAAGACAGTCAATAACCATTGCTGGTGCGTCATCATGGAGATGAGTAGATGCTAAAGTGAGACAAATGGCGTACAACTTGCTATGGAAACATGCTGAGGTCATATGGGCTATGGAAGCCTTGGAGGGTAAAAAGGTTTCATAATCAAATTACAGCACAGATTTATACACTGAGGTAAGAAACACCCAGAACAGGCCCAGGGCAGAAAGGATAAAAGATAAAATCGGAGAAACAACTTGGCATAGTAAAAGATGTGGGGGGGAACAAGTAGATGGATAGTGATTGTATATGGGGGAAGCTCCACAATGTCATTAAGGCCCCCTGGTTACAGACAGGATAACTTGTATATCCAAAAGTTCTCCTGTTTTAATTTAAAACATCTGTTTGGTATAGAAACAGGAACTTGTTCAATTGGGGTAACAGAGATACTACTAAAATCACAATTGTGGATGAGCCTGGGTACACTCTGCTTAAGAAGTCCCATACAGATGATTGAGCGATGTTTGTTGATCCTGGCTCGTAGCGACTGTATTGTTCTTCCTACATATTGGAAGTTGCAGGGGCATTGCAACAGGAATATTACATAATCACTGCAACAATAAAGAAAGGTTTTTATCGGGAAAGATTCTAGTGTTACAGACGATGTGAAAGTGTCAGTCCTATGATTGATATTATTACAACATAAGCACCTGGGGCAGCCAAAGCGGTAGGAACCAGATAAGGAGGCAAATATTTTTCTGCTGGGAGCAAGCGTGTTGCGCAGTGGATCTCCTGTATGTGATTTATGTTTTTTCAGGCAAAGCATCTTTCAAGTCAGGTTCATTCTTTAGAATGTGCCAACGTTTAGTTAAAATTTTGGAAATTAATTAATATAATTAATTAATTTACTTCCTATGTTAAGGGTGGTTATAAAGTTGTGTTTGGCTGAGGTGGAGTCTTTGTCCACAAAGTGGGATAAATTACTTTTAAGCGACACAATTCCAGAGATAATGGGGTGATCAGGAAGGGCTGTTGCAGATTTGTGAACTTCAGGAAGGTGATAAAAGCATGGTAGTGTAATAATGTAAACATTTAAAGGCCGTATCAATAATGAATTTATATTCCGCAGATACAATTGAATAATATAGGCTGCAGGCCACGTTAGACCTGTAGCCTATAAGTCCCTGGGACGGAGTCCCTGCGAAGGCCGGCGTGAAGACATCATTGCATCACGCTGGCCTACGATATCTGGGACGGTGGAGCGCTCCGTACGTCGTGGGAACGGGGCTAGGTATTTTGGGAGGGGTGTGACGCTATCTACTGAGGAGGCTGTGTGGCGCTATCTACTGGGGGGTGTGGCACTATAAAGGGTGGAGCGCTGGGTGGCACTATACGGGGGAGGGATGTGTGGCACTATACACAGGGAGGGCTGTGTTGCACTATACAGGGGGAGGGCTGTGTGGCACTATCTACTAGGGGGGCTGTGTGGCACTATACACGGGGATTGCATGGCAGGACTGCCTATCTGCTCGCAAGCTCTAAGGTGCAGCGATCGCTTTCGATCGCTGCATCTAAGGGGTTAATGGCAGGGATTGGAGCTAGTTCAGGTTCCTGCCATTGCAGGAAAATGTCAGCTGTAACATGCAGCTGACATCCACCGCTGATGATGCGGCTCAGCTCCTGAGCCGGTGCCATCTTGCCGTCGGCTACGGAAGCCTTTCAGGCCCTGCCTCCAGGCGGGGCCTGAATGGCTTCCATGCTAGGCAGACCGGGAGGCCAGTATTTTTGTTAAAAAGGGGGAGACCCCTGACGAGTTACTGACCTGGTTATTAAGGGAAAATTCGGTGAGGGGAATGAAGGAGACCCAATCATCTTGACAGTCAGAGATAAAACACCTTAAATATTGTTCTAGAGACTGATTAGTCCTCTCAGTTTGGCCATTAATTTCAGGATGGAAGGCCGAGGAGAAGGACAGATCAATCTCCAACTTCTTACAGAAAGCTCTCCAAAACAATGAAACAAATTGTACCCCTCTGTCAGAAACAATATTGACAGGAACCCCATGGAGACGCAGGATGTGTTTGACAAACAAGGTAGCTAACGTCTTGGCATTGGGTAGTTTCTTGAGGGGCACAAAGTGGCACATCTTACTGAAGCGGTCTACTACAACCCACACCACCGACTTGCCTTGGGATGGAGGCAGATCGGTTATAAAATCCATGGAGCTATGGGTCCAAGGTCTCTGGGGAATGGGCAAAGAACATAGTAAGCCCGCTGGTCGGGACCTGGGAGTCTTGGACCTAGCACAAATTTCACAAGCGGCGACGTAGGCCTTAACGTCTTTAAGCAACCCAGGCCACCAATAGGTTCTACAAATGAGGTGCTTGGTACCCAGGATGCCTGGATGGCCAGATGGTGCGGAGTCATGATTCTACCTGAGTACCCTTAGCCGGAATTGCAGGGGAACAAACAGCTTGTTCTGAGGAAGGTTTTCGGGAGCTGAATCTTGATCAGCCGCAATTTCGGAGACTAAGCCAGAATCAACAGAGGATATGATTATACCTGGGGGCAAAACACAAGCAGGATTCTCCGGAGGAGGAGGGCTGGCCATGAAGCTATGTGACAGCGCATCTGCTTTAATATTTTTAGACCCAGCCCTATAGGTGACCACAAAGTTGAATCTAGTAAAAAACTACGCCCATCAAGTTAGTCTCGGGTTTAGCCTCTGGGCAGATTCTAGGAAAACCAGATTCTTGTGGTCGGTAAGGACTGTTACCTGGTGCCTAGCCCCCTCCAGGACGTGGCGCCACTCTTTAAATGCCCATTTAATGGCTAAGAGTTCGCGGTTGCCAACGTCATAGTTACTCTCAGTGGGGGAGAACTTCCTGGAAAAGAAGGCACAGGGACGGAGATGTGTGAGAGACCTAGTACCCTGGGACGAGAAAGCACCCACTCCCACCTCAGAGGCGTCAACCTCCACGATGAATGGCTCCATCTGGTTAGGCTGAATCAGCACTGGGGCAGAGATAAAGCACCTCTTAAGGATCTCAAAAGCCTGGACCGCCTCTGGAGGCCAGTGGAGGAGATCAGCACCTTTGCGAGTAAGGTCCGTAAGAGGCTTAGCGATGACCGAGAAGTTAGCAATAAATCTCCTGTAATAATTAGCAAACCCCAGGAAGCACTGTAAAACCTTCAGGGAGGCAGGTTGGACCCATTCAGCCACAGCCTGAACCTTGGCAGGGTCCATGCGGAATTCGTTAGGAGTCAGGATTTTTCCCAAAAATGATATCTCCTGCACCCCAAACACACATTTTTCGGTTTTAGCAAAGAGTTTGTTCTCCCGATGGGCCTGGAGAACCTTCCTGACATGCTCAATGTGGGCGGACCCGTCCTTGGAAAACACAAGTATATCATCAAGGTACACTACAAGAAATACCCCCAGGTAGTCTCTTAAAATCTCATTTGAAATTCTGGAAGACCGCGGGAGCATTACACAACCCAAAGGGCATGACGAGGTATTCAAAATGAGCTTCGGGCGTGTTAAACGCAGTCTTCCACTCATCCCCTTCTATGATTCAGATAAGGTTATAAGCCCACTGAAGATCAAACTTAGAGAACCATTGGGCCCCCTGAACCTGATTGAAGAGATCAGGAATCAGAGGAAGGTGATATTGGTTCCTTACAGTGACCTTATTCAAGTTTCGGTAATCGATGTACGGCCTAAGACCACCATCCTTCTTCCCTACGAAAAAGAAGCCAGCACCTACCGGAGAAGTAGAGGGGCGAATGATAATCCCTGCATCACCAACACAGAACACTGCTCCAAATGAATGGAGCCCACAATGAGTTCAAAAACAGGGGTATGCTGTGTAAAATAACCATTAGCAAGTGGAGTGGAGTCGATACCCACTACCGGGACAGGTTTAGGCAAATCAATCAATGGTATAGCTAGAGACATAGCAAATTCCACAGACATAATATTAGCAGAAGACCCTGAATCCACGAAGGCACTGCCGGTGGCAAACCTACCATCAAACGAGACCTGAAAGGGAAGCACGATCTTATTAGGTTTCATATTTACGGGAAATACCTGTGCGCCCAAGGGACCTCCCCGATGGTCACTTAGGAGCGGAAGTTTTCTGGCTGCTTATTCTTACGCCTAGGACAGTCGTTCACTTGATGCTTTTCATCCCCACAGTAGAAGCAGAGACCATTCTTCCTGCAGAACTCTCTACATTGTTGGGGAGACACGGAGGCCCCGAGTTGCATTGGTTCATCCGAGATTTCCGTGGAAGAACGAAGCAACGGAACCTCGGGAGCCATCATAGGGGAGCCAGAGGAGAAGGCACAAAAACGTTCAAGTCGTCGTTCCCTGAGACGTCGGTCAAGACGTACCGCTAAAGCCATAACCTGATCTAGAGAGTCAGAAGAGGGATAGCTAACTAACAGGTCTTTCAGAGCGTTCGACAGACCCAATCTAAACTGGCACCTCAAGGCAGGGTCATTCCACCGAGAAGCTACACACCACTTCCTAAAGTCAGAACAGTACTCCTCAACGGGTCTCTTACCCGGCAATGGCAAAGGCAGTCTTGTCAGTCTTGTCATAAATGAGTCCGAGAGCAGAAAAAAAAGGTCAACAGAAGAAAGTTCAGGGGCGTCAGGGGCCAAGGAGAAGGTCCATTCCTGGGGGCCGTCCTTGAGCCGGGCATAATTATACCCACTCGCTGGCTCTCAGAACCAGAGGAGTGGGGCCTTAAACGGAAATAGAGCCTACAACTCTCCCAAAAGGAGAAAAAAGTCTTCCGGTCCCCTGAGAATCGGTCAGGCAACTTGAGGTGGGGTTCAAGAGGTGAGGTGGAGGACACTACCTGGGTAGCATCACGCTGGTTGCACCTCTGAGCCATGTCTTGGACCTGTAGGGAGAGACCCTGCATTTGCTGAGCCAGGGCCTCAAGGGGGTCCATAGTGTGTCAGGGACCAGGGTAGAAAAGGTATATGGGCCTGTGATTATGTAATGTCATGGTAGGGAGACAGACAGGTGAGCCCTAATCTACCCGCCACTCTGTCCCTGCCTACTTGCACAGCACGTCCTAGGCGACGGCGTACAACTGGGCGACGGTCCCTACGCTCAATATGTGTATGACAGACAAAACAAGACAAGGGTACACAGAAGCAAAGGGAAGTGGGGCTGTTGCCCACGGCAACACCGTGAGCAACAGAGTAGTGGATGAGCCGAGTCAAACCAGGAGAGTACGTGGTAGCAAATGCAGAGCAGGAGAATAGTCAGTCAAGCCAGGGTCAATATGAAGCAGAGGTCAATGGTAATAGCAGGAACAGCAGAGCCAGGAAACAAGAGAATCACAGGCAAAGGACAAGCAGAAAATTAAGGTATAAGTAGACCAAGGGCGGGAGCTATAACCGTCAGGTCAGGCTGTGATAGGTTCTCCCACTCTTCAGCCTACCAGCCTAAATGGTAGCAGATCGAGTCACTCTAGCAGACCTAGGAACAGATGCAGGCTGATTAACCACGGGCGTCGACACAGAAGCTGTGTCTGGCAAAACCTTTACAAGAACTTTGTGTTTTGCCGTTCTTCGGTTATTGTATGAATGAATTGACAGCCGGGTGTTACCAGTTGGGGGTGTGTCCCTACACAGACTGACAATGTCCAATCAGTGCTGACAGAGTCACAATGTGTAGGGACACGCCCCTCTGTCAAGGGAAATGGTAACACCCAGTTGTCAATTTACTCATAAATTTCTAGTAGGAATAAAAGAGGAACGGCACAACGCAGAATTATAAGAAAATGTGTTCCAGAATTGTTATTTCAAGGGTAATACAACTATGTACTAAAACAGACATGTCAGGAGTGGTACAGTTCCTCTTTAATACTAGGTCTATAGATCCTTATGCTTTTAGCTTTGCTTAGTGGTGGCTACATTTAGCCCAAAGACTATACCCCTGGCCGCCTGTAGCTACGCGTCCCTTGTCCCCAGGCTGGTCTCTGTACAGCCGGTCTCCTAATTGGCTACAGCAGTCACATGTGACAAAACGTCATCACCAGAGGCCGGCTGTACAGAGACAAGGGACACGTTGCTTCGGGAGTTCCAGAGGTATATACTTTTTTTTATTTTAAAAGCAAAATCGACAACATTTGGCATTTGTTGGGGATTTTGACAAACTCGCAACGATTTTTCAGCAGGAATTGATAGATTTAAAAATCGTCACCTCAGGTCAAATTCTACTTGGAAATTGTCTGCAGGGCGTGAATGGGGTTTGTTGAAATTATTGCTACTCTAATATGCTGTGAATTTTCTGCCTGTAAATTTGAACAGAAATTTGCAGTGTCTCTGCCACGTGTGAACATACCCTTGTGTGCTGCATGCAATTGGAATGAGTTAAAAATTATTTTAAGCTCTACTGCACTAGGCTGCAGTATACTGACTTTTGAGAGGAGAATTAAAAATCCCCTACATGCAGTGATTCCGTCAGTGATAGTATCACCGAAGTACACCTCCCTGCATGAATAGCTACTACTGTAGATAGTCTGTATATGTCATTCAATGTGTGTTTTCAATAGATTATTTGTGTTTGTTTTGTGTTGTAATGGATTACGAAGTATAAGGAATGTTCTTGATTAAAATTTTGCTACCGTTTTATGTCTTTAGCTGCTACGCAGACTTATGAGTCTCCAGGGCAAGTGATGATCTTGTCTGATCCTGCAGTCATACTGTCTTCCTTTTGTCCACCTACTTCTTGCTAACCTACCAAATGTACATTAGTAAGAAGGGAGTGTTGGAAAGGAGTATCACTGCAGGATCAGACTACGCAGTGCTTATTTGTAGTCTGTAACCATGGAGACACATGGTCTGCAAAGGAGCTGTAGACACAAAATGGTAAGAGATTTTTAATTAGGACTATATGCAAGGTTTGTTTATTTTTAGCTTTCAGATACATTGGAGCAATATAAATATTTGTATATGTTGCATACCAATTATATATATAGAATTCAACCTGCTTCATGCAATTTTTACATAAATCATTCCAGTCAAAGGTTCCTAATCTGTTTATATAATGACACCCATTGATTGCCATCCTGTTAGTTACCGATTTTATTAACTATTATTAGTTTTTAGTGTACATGACCATAACTTGACATACCAGACTGCGATAACATATAGCTTTATTTGTATAAATTTAAATTCAGCGATTACAGGCAAATAATAATCAAATTTGAAATTGTTAGGTTTATGTATTTTCTAAGATCAAAGAAAATTTTGTAGAAATCAAGAGTCTGTTTTTTTCCAGAAAAGTAGCGCCACTCTTTCCTGTGTGTCTTTTATTAGTACTCAGCTCCAATTAAGTGAATAGGGATGAACTGCAATTCCAGACACGGCCCATAGACAGAAGTGGCGCTGCATTTGGGAAAAAACAGACACATTTTGTAATCTCAGTCAACCCCTTTAAGCAAGAATCATCAACAAATCATGGGAATATTGATTGTTTCTGTCAATTTCTTGATATTGAATTTGAGAATCTTTTCATATTAGTTGCTTGAAACTCAGATCATATGTGACGAGATAACCATCATTGTACATGTAGAGCTTGTGATCGTTAGGGTTGTAGGAGAGACTCTGAACATTCTCCATCATCTTATCCAACTGTACGCTCAGATGGCTTTCTTTTCTGGTTTTAGTGTCGTACATATAGAAGATCTCCTCTTTCTTTGTACTGAGGGGTCTAGTGGCATACAAGACTCCACACACCATGAATGCATTGGTAACACCACGTTTGAACTGGGTAGTGGACCATGTATGCAACAACTCAAGACTAGTGGCATTAACTTTACTAATGCGAATGTTACCACTATCTGCTTCATTTGCATAAATGACCCAAAGACCTTCTTCATCACTAGCAAAGTCTATATCCTGCCAAGATGATGATGAGTATGAAAACCGATTGTTATAGGCAGCACCAACGATAAGTCTGTTTTCTACTGCATTGGTCTGTATATTGAATTTGCAGAGATTCTGGGTGTTGTAGCAGTTATAGTACAGAGAGTTGTTGAACATAATCATCCCACCTCCTTGTACTTGAATGGACTTTTCATATTTATGTTTGTAGATCAAAAGATCATTGTATGAGTTGTAGAAACGTATGGTGTAGATCGACCTGCTGTCCGTATGGAGAGGAGCCACCCATTGATCGCCTTGGTCAGCTCCTAGAAATGAGTCACTTCCCCATCCTCCATATTTATAGCTGAATCCCATCCAGTTCAGTTGTACTACAAGAGGTTTGCTGATATTTGCTATTTCTCCGTGGTCACATTTTCCTGCACAAAGGAAAAAAATTACATGTGATATTTTAAATATACGGGTGTAAAGAAAATGAGTTAATTTACTGTATTTACCATACAATACATGCTGTGTCAACCAAATCATTGTACTGTGTATGTTTACTGTTAGGGTAATTTTTTAAAAACATTCCGACCTTCAGCTTATAAATGTCATAAAACCTATATTATCAAATTCTTACTATAATGAAGATATGTCTTAACTTTATAAATCGTATATAAATCCAGTCACTGAATAGGGACGTACAGTGTCAGAACGTAAGTCTTTGGGCCCGCCAGAGGAAATTATTCTAGGGGCCCACCCTCCATCTATACAAAAGATGCGCACATCCACTTTGAAAAGGTATGTGTCATTCGAAAATGACCTATTGTTTTTAATCAAGTTTTTAAGTTAAAGGGAATATGTCGCTAGAAAATAGTTTTTTTTTTAGTTAAACAATTATTATTTAAGTGATTACAAATTGTTTTATTTTTTTGAATTTTTTCACAAGTCAGGAAATATTATAAATTAGATTCTAATTTATAACATTTCCATGTGCTGAGCACTAGAGGGAGCAGTTCCCAAAATTGCAGCATGGTCAATGTGGTAAAGCAACCTCATTGATTTATGCTGCAAATTTGGGGTGTACACACTCTCTCTAGTGTCCTCACACAATCACCCCTCCCTTCTTCTGGCTAGTGCCAGGAGAAGGAGGGGGTTGAATCTTCAAACCTCCTACACTGTGTGCCGCCATTTACTGAGCGACTGCACAGTGTGGGAGGATTAGATACAGGGCTCAGCAATCAGTATGTCAAAACACACACGAACATAATACACGCTCCTATTCCTTGCGCCTTCGCTTCCTTGAACATATGGCCGGAAGCTGCGGCCGGAAGTCGTCATCTTACTGTCCGGCAGCGGCTTCCGATCCACATGAAAATGGCGCAGGATTTCGCTCTGCGAACGAGCTTCATTTTAGTCTGTGTGGGAGCGGCGCATGATTAAGTATTTTCTGACTCACCATAGATGGCTGCAGAAAGTGAAGGATTAGGTTGTGATCTTGTTTGGTTCTTTTCACAATCCTCCAACCGTTTTTGTAAAGCTGCAACTTCCCTTCTGACCGCTAGAACATTGTTCTTGTCAAAGACTTCCAGCTGGTTCACCGTGATAGAAATATTATTTATCTGCAACAGACAACACATTACACTGAAACAAATACACAAAGCTGGTGATACCCTTCTAGTCACATAGACTTCAGCTATTGTAAAGGAATATTCTAAAGAGTAACACTTTAAATCTTGTATGCATTGTTCTACAAGTAATAAAAAAAAAAGATTTCTTTGCTTTTATCCAATCACTGGAAAAACTTCAAGAGCCCTTATGGACTGTAGTTGACAAAAATTTTACACAATTTGGGTAAAATTTCCCAGTTTGCTCAACATTGAAAATTAGATTCATGGAAAAATAAAATAAACTTATTATCCCACTTTTGTGATGCAAAGATTCATTTCATTTTGATTTGTTACGCGTAGGGCATATGGACATCTTAGAGGGGTTTCCCCTCCACTGAGGATCTAATTTATAAGCTAAAGCCGAATGAGGATAAAAGAATGACTACTATTCTTGTGGACTACAATACTACATACTACATTTACCATGCAGTGGCCAATCCAGTTTTCTCCGTCAGTATAATCACCGGGGCAGCTTCATTCTAAAGGGGAGGTGAGAGGAGGGAGCAGCTGCAGAGAGACACACAGGGATGCTGCTGCTGGCTCTAGTAAGTGTTTCACCATAATGACGGATTTACATCTACCTCTTGTTACTGCTGTGTAATGTCCTCCATGTTGCTGCTGTTTCTGAATTTGTGTGAGACAGATAGGGGAGCAGGATCTCCTCTTTATGTTGTCTCCAGCTTCCTCTTCCCCCTTCCCTCTCCATAGACTTCTATAACCTGATCTCTCACAGTGAAGCTGAGATTCCCTCTCCTATCTGCTCTATGGATTCTAGGAGCAAAGTGTGAGTGAGTGAACTGTTAAAGGGGTTATCCGATTACATAAAATTCATGACCAAGTAAATGGTTAAAGTTGTAATACTGTGCACAGTCACTACAAATGTGATGGCTGTCAGCCTCTGTTGCTCAGTCCTCTTCTGTCATGCTAACTTACCCCTTCCCGGCGTCGCTCTCTCCTGCGTGCTCCTCCTCTCCATCCTGAACGATCTCCCGCTTCTCTGGCTTGCACTGACTCCCATCATCCTCACCTGCAATAACTCTTCTGTTGCCTGTACTGTGCATGCTCGTGCTGACTCAATTTCTTTTAAGACCAGCACCTGCCAATAGGGTTCCCACCTAATCCTATACCCAACTTTCCCTGGCTGTTTAAGAGTCCCTTCCTTATCATTATGGGCCTGAGCAAAAGCTACAATTGAAAATGTATAGTCAGGTTCCCCATAGTATTTTGCTTTTGTCCCGGCTTGTCTCTTGTCTTCTGTTTGACCTGACCTGTTGTCTGTTTACAGTCTTAAACAAATTCTGACTGCCTTGACATCCGCCTGCCTGACTACGATTTAGCCTTCTGATTCTGTCTTTCATCCTGGTGTCATCTTCTCAATCGTCAGCCATTGCCAACAAAGATTAATATTGGGGTAGCGACCTGGGAATTCCCCCGCAGCAAAGTACAGATCCCTGTACAGGGGTTAAAGGGTGAAAACCATGGAGTTCCTTAACATCTATCCCTGGGTTTGGCCTGAGCCAATACGTTGCAGCACAGTGGATCCACATCTTTACCTGCATGTGCAATACAATGGCGTTACACAGTACCAAGCTATTTAAGCAATGAACGGGAGAGCTGTGGCCCATTCAAACAGCTTATTGCAGCTGATCGGCAGGGGTGCCGATAGTCGGACCCCCACCGATCAGATATTGGTGGCCTATCCCTAGGATAGGCCATACATTTTACATCACCGGATAACCCCTTTAAGGAGGCGGGGAGAGGAGGAAAGAAGTATAAGTATAGAAAGAGGCATTTTACTGTAATAAGATATATTACAAAGTTTCTTAACTTCACTTGTACTATTGATTTGTTAAAAGTTTTTTTTATAATTGGAGTTAAACTTTAACTCTTTCGCTGCCAGGGGGTTCTGGACATTTTGAACCTCTGGTAGCCAAAGCAATGTTCATACTGCTGCAAATAAAAACAATTATACTAAAGACCCATACCCATATATTTTCTAAAAGTAAGGATCTGCAGTCCCACCCAGACCATGCTGTCTGAGGATGCCCAAAATCCCCTCTGCCACATAAGAACACACCAGTATTACAAATGGCACATGGTAGGTAGGGGCCCTGTTACAGATTTTACATTGGCGCCCAGGAGCTTTACGTTATGTCTCTGCTCCTATCCACACCTCCCTTACCTCCAAGTACAGAGCTTCCACCAGAACATTGGTTCCATTCATTGAGGTTTTCAGCTGCAGTATCAGAGCCTCCATTTCTTTAATTTCCAACTTCACCAGCTCAAAGTCCAACTCAGTGAATGAGAGACCTCCCATCTCCATCACCTCCACACGTTTGGTCAGATTAAACATTCGCTCCATGTACATAATCAGCGAACTCTCATAGTGGTAGATCTGTAGAGAAATATGACATTATGTGATGTATGTTCATTGAATATCAGAGACACTTTGTGGGAAAATAAAGTACATTTATGCAAATAAGTCAATAGATTATGCAAAAAGAAACAAATGAGAAATATAGATAAAAAGCGTCAAAAACAGAGTTACTGGAGAGGTATGCAAGACCAGATCTTTGGTGCTTCCAAATGTGTTTTTTTCTCCGTGTATTTTTATGCCTCGATATCTACTGTACATTTTGCTATATTCTGAGGAAACTTGAGCGTTCTGTAACAGGGGCTCCATTTTATTTGTATATGGTAGAAATGTGAGATGATCGCAGTAGATAAAGCAATTGCAGTTTTTATTATTTATTTTAAAGCGCCATTAATTCCACAGAATTCTACATATGCAAAAGTGTTTAAGTACATTGCATGTGATATTAAAAACTACTACAATATACATGAGCATAATGAATGACAGACTGGTACAGGAGGAGAGAGGACCCAGGCTACGAGAGCTTACAATCTACAAGGAAGAGGGAGCTGAGACAGAAGGTGAGGGTAGAAGCTGTACATCTTGTAGTGTAGTGGCAGCATGTTATTGCAGGTTAAGCTTTTTCATGTTGAGAGAGAATCTCATATGTTAGTGTAGCGAGTTCCAGAGCAATGGTGAGAAATCTTGGAGACGATGATGTGAGGAGCAGACAAAAAGCAAAGAAGGAGGTCTTGTGAGGACCGGAGATTACGTGTGCAAAGGTATTGGGAGATAAGGGCAGAGATGTAGGGATGGGACAGGCAGGGCCGTACTGGCCATGAGGCAAGCTGAGCTTTTTGCCTCTACGGTGGGCGGCGCCAGTAAATCCAACCATCGCAACCCCTTCCTGCAATACAATTGTATCTGCGTCTCTAGGACGTAGATACAATTGAACGGATCATTAGTGCTGCCAGGGCAGCACACCTTGTCCATGCCCAGGGGCGTAGCTAAAGGCTCATGGGCCCCGATGCAAAAGTTCTTATTGGGCCCCCCCCCCGCAAACTCCTCATGGCCGACGGTCCGCAGCTTTCAGCTGCATCGCTGGGTCTCCTAAGTGACCCAACAATGCAGCACTAGCAGCCGGGCGTCACTAAGGCTGGGTTCACACACCCTATTTACGGACGTAATTCGGGAGTTTTAGCATTGAATTACGTCTGAAAATGCGGCTGAAAAGCGTCGGCTAACATCTGCCCATTCATTTGAATGGGTCTTACGATGTTCTGTGCCGACGGTCATTTTTTTTATGCGCAGCTGTCAAAAGGTGGCGCGTAAAAATGACGCCCGCGTCAAAGAAGTGCCTGTCACTTCTTCAGACATAAATGGAGCCATTTTCCATTTACTCCATAGAAAAACAGCTCCAATTACGTCCGTAATGGACGCAGCGAAAGACGCCTGCACATGCCTTTACGGCTGAAATTACGGAGCTGTTTTCACCTGAAATCAGAGCGGCAAACTGCAGAAATGGGTCGTGGTCGGGAGTCATCATGGTGGTCTGGACCCGAAAAAAAGAGAAAAAGAACGTCTAGAATCTGAGAATACATCACTTGTAAGTCACTGAATGTAAATGTTTAGTCTCCCTCTGACTGATCTGTACTGTAGTCACTGTATGATCTGCAGCGAGATGATGGGTGGTATCATTCTTTTTTGTGAAACAGCAACTTCCAGCATATCCTCACCATTGCTTGGGCCATGCTGGGACCTGTAGTTTTATGCTGTACAAACCTATATGGCAGGGGTGAATTTGCAAATGATCTGTGTACTGAGCTGTATTTGTGCTGGTAATACATATATGTCCTGAACTTTGTTCTGATACTGTTTATGTACTGAGCTTGATTCTGGTGCTGTATATACAGTATGTACTGAGCTTGGTACAGGAACTGTATATATGTCCTGAGCTTTGTTCTTTTGCTGTTTATATGTATTAAGTGCTGTATATATGTACTGAGCTTTGTTCTGGTGCTGTATATATGTAGTGAGCTTGGTTATGGTGCTGTATTTATGTAATGAGCTTGGTTTTTGTGCTGTTTATATGTATTAAGTTCTGTATATATGTTCTGAGTTTGGTTCTGGTGCTGGTTATATGTACTAATCTTAGTTCTAGTTCGGTATTTATGTATTGAGCTTGGTTCCGGTGTTGAATATATGTACTGAGCTTGGTTCTTTTGCTGTATATATGTATTGAGCTTGGTTTTGGTGCTGTATATATGTACTGTGCTTGGTTCTTGTGCTGTATATATGTATTGAGCTTTGTTTTGGTGCTGTATATATGTAATTGGGTTGGTTCTTGTGCTGTATATGTCAGGAAACCGCCTGTTCCCTTAAGGTTTACTATGACTACGATTCTGGCTTCTTAGCAGTTCTTCTTTTACCTTGAGCCTATCTCTCTTCTCTGTCCTTCTGCCGATCAGCTGTGGTGTTGTATTTATCCTGTCTTTTTCCAACTGTCTTTGCTTGTGAATTTTCCTGTCTTCTGGTGTCTGATCAAGCTTCCTACATTCCCTGCGCTCCTAACTTCTGGGCCTTTTGGAAACTGACCTTGGCTTGCCTCTCGTTAACCCCTTGATTGCTGATTTTGGATTATTTGCTCCTGGACGGTTTTGACCCTTGCTATTCCTTATATCCACTTGCCTTCTGATTTGGACTTTCTGTTTAAACCCTGGCTGTCTGGTTTTCTGCTCAGGTTAGTCTGCATTGCACCTCCTATCCAACACTGAACTCTGCTAAGACAACCTGGGTCCTAAGCAGCAAAGTCCATAATACCTTGCGGTCGGCTCTGGCGAAAACCTTAGGCTCGTCTTAGACGCTGTTGATTCGGGTTTTATGTGCACGCTCTCTCCCGTCACTCTCCAGCAGCCTTTGGGGATTTGCTCAAATTGCAATTCCATTAAAGTATATATGTATTGAGCGTGGTTCTGGTGCTGTATTTATGTACTGAGCTTTGTTCTGTGCTGTATTTATGTACAGAGCTTCGTTCTGGTGCTGTATATATGTACTGAGCTTGGTTCTGGTGTTGTATTTATGTACTGAGCTTTATTCTGGTGATGTATATATGTACTGAGCTTTGTTCTGGTGCTGTATTTATGTACTCAGCTTGGTACTGTGGTTGTATTTATGTACTGAGCTTGGTTCTGGTGCTGTATTTATGTAATGAGCGTGGTTCTGCAGCAATCTATTGACTGCTGCGGGTCCAGGTTTAGAAGCTGCGGAGGGCCATACAGTTGAATGATTGGCTATATAATAAATGGAGAGATAAAACCAGTGATTCAAATGTAATATTACTCCTCTATAAATCACTTGTAAGGCCACATCTTAAATATGGAATTCAGTTTATGGCAATTGTTAAAAGGATAAAGGAGAACTGGAGAGGGTTCAAAGGCGGGCAACTAGATTATTAAATGGGATGAAAGGTCTCTCTTACAATGAAAGGCTGGAGAAGTTATGCTTGTTCAGCTTGGTAAAAATACCCTTAGAGCTGATCTTATTCACATGTAGATTTATGTGGTCAATACACAGAACTAGCACATAATCTGTTCTTTCCAAGGACTCTACAAAGGACCAGGGGACAATCATTGCGTGTGGAAGAAATGTGTTTCAGACATCAATATAGGAAAGGATTCTTTACAGTTAGAGTAGTCAAACTATGGAATGTCCTACCCCAAGATGTAGTAATGGCAGATACTATGTCAGCATTAAAAAAGGACTAGATGATTATTTACTGATGACTGGCATTGAGGGTTATAACTAATCTAGTAATGAATGTTGGGTAATTGATTAAAAAAGGTTGAACTTAATGGACCTGAGTCTTTTTTCAGCCTATTTAACTATGTAACAATGTAATATAGTAGGATATATTGGAGGTAGTATTCTTTACCTTTGAGATTTCTTGCTGGACGACGATACTCAGGTTCCGGTTTGATATTTCCAGGGTCTCCAAACGATCTGCTGGGAATGTATAATCTGGGAGGGCAACGGAGCATTGACAGACGCCCAATTCATCCATAGAACCCGTGGAATTTTCAAACTGTTGAAAAGTGACAATGTCAGTGTTTTATAGTGCAAATTGTTATGGGATCGAATTTTCAAAAATATGCATTTGACTGTTCATTCAGTGTTTTGTATTACAATTATCGAGCTTTCGAAAAAGGAAATAGGAAACACCCAAGTATTTTTGAATATTGGATTCTTTAGCACAGAGATAAACAAAGCTGGGAAAATGTCATCAATTTCATAATGCAAATGAGCACATAAAACCAGTGTAAATGATCAAGATTGGTGGTGGAATTAAAGACTAGAGATGAAAGAATCTATGAAAATTACTTATATGAAGCCATATTTGCCGCCAGGGCATATTGGCCTTAGATATGTGCAACAATAATGAAGTATTATTTAATTATTAGTATAATTTTATGAGCACAGTATGCTGTTATAATTTCTGCACAGATTAGCATTATAATTTAGCATCATTATTACGTGGCTTGATATAATGTTACTATTTTGGCATGGTGTAATATTATTACTATACACAATATAGTGTTATTATTTGGGCATGGTATACCATTATAATTTTGACATGTTAAATCATTATTTCTTTGACATGAATAGCACATACAAGAAATATAGTGAAAACCTGTTCCATGTAAAATCCCCTCAAAACACAAGGGGACACTCCCTCTGTCTAGGAAAAAAAAAAAGGTTTAATCTCCAGAGGTGACAACCTGGAATAGGCGACCGCAGGAGCTGGTCACAGCAAAAAATATCAGCTCCTATGTCAATGTGTAGCATTCTTGTTTCCTTCCTTCCCTTTCTCCCATCCCTTGGTTGAACTTGATGGACATGTGTCTTTTTTTGACTGTACTAACTATGTAACTATATATATGATATAGCATTATTATGTCAGCCCAGTATAGTATTATGTTTTTAGCACGGTGTAGCGTTATTAGACTATCCATTCGTCTCACCACCCAGTTACCAAAAAGGGAAGTGATCACAGACGGGGGTTCAGGACCACAATGTTTGCATCTCTCTCTCTTCAAATGCTGTTCTAGAAATCCTAATACGTGTAGCACATTTCCACTTTTTCTAATTTTTAGCCTCCAATGATAAAATCATTCCATTAAAAAAACATGCCAAGTCCTTTGTCTGACATTAGGTTTCATGATTCTGACTTCTTCTGGAGCCATTATGCTCTTGGTAGCCACTCTACACTCTTGCTAATGGATCCTGAACGAGGTACCCCCTTCTATTACCTTAAAATGCTCTATTTAAAGTTGAGTTTTTTCTTAATACTACAACCCATTTATTATTTTCTATGGACCTTAACCCGTTCCCACTCTGTGACGTACATTTATGATGCTGGCGGTAGGTCCCACACATCCCCGTAAATTTACAGCACATGGATAGCATGGGCTCAGGAGCTCAGCCAGCCTCATCACCAGGTGGTGTCAGCTGTATTATCCATGACTTCTACCCGCTTAGATCCCGCTGTCAATAGCGATACAATCACAGGGTGCCGATGGGTTGCCATAGCAGAAGAGAGCCTAACAAAGACCCCAGGTAAAATCGAAGAGTCAGCTCATACTTGTAGACCATGATACTAAAAAAATAGGGTTTGATGCCGGAATATATCCAGGGTAGAACGGTTTCAGCAATGTAGATGAAGAACAAAGATCAAGCATAACGACCATATTTGTATAATTAAAACTTGGCTTTTATTTTTCCATGTTCAAATCCACAACTACATAACATGGCAGAAAATAGATACGCTTACACATTTCACAAAGAAGCCTTAATTAATCAGAGCTATTCCTGCCATGCGGTGTAGTCGTGGATTTATTTAAACAAAAAAAAGCCAAGTTTTAAACATACGAGTATGGTCATTATGATGGATCTTCATTCTTCATCTATAAAGGCCCCAAGGTCTGCCATGGACATGAGCCTATTATAACACTGACAGGCATAATACACTGCAATACAGAAAAAATTTCAGCATTGCAGTGTATTATTGATGCAAGCGAAACATAAAGGGATCAAAAAGTCATATGTACCCCAAAATGGTGCTAATGAAAACTTCAACCCTTGCCACAAAAACAAGACCACTTAGGCAATGTCGACAGAAAAAAATAAAGGTTATTGCTCATGGAATGCAGCAAAACAAAAACAAATAATTCAAACTCCAAAATTGTGCCCTTAAAAAACACTACTAATAAAAACAAGCCCTCAAACGGCTAAGTTGATAGAAAAATGAGAGAGTTTTGACATATAATACATGGAAAGTAATAGACACAAATTTCCAGTGGAACTTACCAAGCTGGCTGCATGACTCTGGCAGATGCCAAGGAGGAAAATAAAGAAGGTGAACATGGCGTTCTTCTTGTTTTCTATACCCAACAGCTTGTGTTAACCCAGTATATATACACCACTGTGTATACTCCACCCCTCCCACGGGGTATCACCTCATCTTACGTGGAATAAATTAAATAATCCTGTGACAATTAAGAAATAATTAGACTGTATTCTATGGAGAAGAAATATTACATGATATATGGAAATCTCCACAATGACATGCAGATAAGTATTTGAGCCATTATTATGACTTTTGTCATTATAGTTTTATAGGTTCTATTGCAAATTTTAGGTTTTAGCAAGCAACTCAATCGTTTTATGTACATAAATTTCTTAGCGTTATCCAAACGCAATAACTTATCACCTATCCACAGGATAGGTGATAAGTGTTTGATTGCTGGGGTCCCACCACTGGGACCCCCATTGATCAAAAGGATGGGGGCAATGAGTCCCTTATATAATTACCAAATTATACCAGATGATATAATAGTTGATAATGATCATCATTTTCATATATATATAGTTTGAAACACAGTCATTAACTATAATATAAACAGCTGTGTAGGAGGCTTAAAACTGGATGAGGAACAGCCAAACTCTGCTACAAAAGTGAGTTTGTGGAAGACAGTTGCATGTCACAGGTCCACCATATTGATTTGACTTAGATATTTCTTCTGTTCATTCACTTTGTATTTTGTTAATCGATGGTAAAAAAAAAAAAAAAAGAAGCTATTTACGCTTCTATTCTTATTTAAAGCATTCTTACTTTGCAGCATTTTTCCACAACTGCCTAAAACTTTTGAACAGCAGTTGTGGAAAAATGCTGCAAAGTAAGAATGCTTTAAAAAAAAATATATAAAATAAATAAATATATATAATGTTAGAATCTGCTTTTATAAATAAAAAATAGTTAAATAGTCGTCACAGAGGCATGAAAAGGCAGTCAATAACCATTGCTGGTGCGTCATCATGGAGATGAGTAAATGCTAAAGTGAGACAAATGGCGTACAACTTGCTATGGAAACATGCTGAGGTCATATGGGCTATGGAAGCCTTGGAGGGTAAAAAGGTTTCATAATCAAAATACAGCACAGATTTATACACAGAGGTAAGAAACACCCAGAACAGGCCCAGGGCAGAAAGGATAAAAGGTAAAATCGGAGAAACAACTTGGCATACTAAAAGATGTGGGGGGGGGGGGGGAAACAAGTAGATGGATAGTAATTGTACATGGGGGAAGCTCCACAATGTCATTAAGGCCCCCTGGTTACAGACAGGATAACTTGTATATCCAAAAGTTCTCCTGTTTTAATTTAAAAAATCTGTTTGGTATAGAAAAAGGAACTTGTTCAATGGGGGTAACAGAGATACTACTAAAATCTTAATTGTGGATGAGCCTGGATACACTCTGCTTCAGAAAGCCCATACAGGTGATTGAGCGATGTTTGTTGATCCTGGCTCGTAGCGACTGTATTGTTCTTCCTACATATTGGAAGTTGCAGGGGCGTTGCAACAGGAATATTACATAATCGCTGCAACAATAAAGAAAAGTTGTTATCGGGAAAGATTCTAGTGTTACAGACGATGTGAAAGTGTCAGTCCTATGATTGATATTATTACAACATAAGCACCTGGGGCAGCCATAGCGGTAGGAACCAGATAAGGAGGGGAATATTTTTCTGCTGGGAGCAAGCATGTTGCGTAGTGGATCTCCTGTATGTGATTTGTGGTTTTTCAGGCAAATCATCTTTCAAGTCCGGATCATTCTTTAGAATGTGCCAACGTTTAGTTAAAATTTTGGAAATTAATTAATTTAATTAATTCATTTACTTCCTATGTTAAGGGTGGTTATAAAGTTGTGTTTGGCTGAGGTGGAGTCTTTGTCCACAAAGTGAGTTAAATTACTTTTAAGCGACCCAATTCTGGAGATAATGGGGTGATCAGGAAGGGCTGTTGCAGATTTGTGAACTTCAGGAAGGTGATAAAAGAATGGTAGTGTAATAATGTAAACATTTAAAAAGTTTTTCCCTTTTTTGGTTAAAGTCCATCATTAAAGGCCGTGTCAATCATAAATTTATATTCCGCAGATACAATTGAATAGTATAGGCTACAGGCCACGTTAGACCTGTAGCCCATAAGCCCCTGGGATGGAATCCCTGCGCAGGCCAGCGTGATTACGTCATTGCATCACGCTGGCCTACGATATCTGGGACGGTGGAGCGATCCATACGTCATGGGAACGGGGCTAGGTAAGTACAATTTTTTTGGGGGGTAGTGATGCTATCTACTGAGGGGGCTGTGTGGCGCTATTAGGGGCGTTGTGTGGCGCTATCTACTGGGTTGTGTCGCACTATACAGGGTGGAGCGCTGGGTGGCACTTTACGGGGAGGGCTGTGTGGCACTATACAGGGGGACGGCTGTGTGGCACTATCTACTAGGGGGCTGTGTGGCACTATACATGGGGGATTGCATGGCAGGGCTGCCGATCTGCTCGTAACCTCTAAGATGCAGCAATCACCTTAGATCGCTGTATCTAAGGGGTCAAGGGCAGGGATCGGAGCTAGCTCCGATTCCTGCCATTACAGGTGGATGTCAGCTGTAACATAAACCTGACATCCACCGCTGATGATGCTGGCTCAGCACTTGAGCAAGTGCCATCTTGCCGTCGGCTACGGAAGTCTTTCAGGCCCCGTCTCCGGGTGAGGGCCTGAACGGCTTCCATGCTAGGCAGACCGGGAGGCCAGTATTAGGCCATTGCAGCCACCGGCACCCCGGCAATTTCATTGCTGAGGTGCCGATGAGCTGCAAACTCATTAAATGCAGCGATCGCTTTTGACCGCTGCATTTAAGGGGATAATGGCGGGGATCTAAGCTAATTTTGGTCCCCGCCATTACAGTCGGATGTCAGCTGTAATACACTGCTTACATCCGGCGATGATGGCACTGACTCAGCTTCTGAGCCGGTGCCATCCATTTGTCGCATGGATACGGCAAAATGCGGGAAGCTCTGGCTTTCCATGACGTACGCATATGACAAATTTCGGGAAGGGGTTAAAACAACGGCTTTATTGAAATACATGCGTCCAAGTGATGGACAAAATATACGCTCATCTGAATCTGGCATTATCTTCATTGAACAAGTAATGTAAGAAAAAAGGAAGTTCCTCACCACAACCATAAAATATAAAAAGAGCTTTATTTGGTCATCTTAAAAAAATCTAAAGGAGGACACAAGTAAGGCGTGTTATAGCTTACGCGTTTTGAACAAGACTGTTCTTACTCATAGCATGTTTCCACACTGAACAGATTTTTTTAAATTAAAACATCGGGAGAACTTTTGGATATACAAATTATCCTGTCTGCATACTTTTTTCTACCACATCTTTTAGTATACCAAGTTGTTTCTTCGATTTTACCTTTTATGCTTTCTGCCCTGTGTCTATCCTGGGTGTTTCTTATCTCAGTGTATAAATCTCCGCTGTGTTTTGAGTATGACGCATTCTTTACCCTCCTCTACCTGTATGCTATTTATATCAGTTTAGCATCTTGATCTTTTGATCTCCCTGACGACTTACACGCCTTACTTTATTGGCTGTCCTTTCATGCCTCTATGACAACGATATTACTATTCTTTTTTTATAAAAGCAGATTCTAACAGCAACCTCATATGGTCTTTACATTATTCTAATAAATTGCCCTTTTTATTCTATATATAGAATATTTGATTGCGTTCCACTTGTAAACACTGTCACACATTATTTATATATGGCCGCGGCTCCTCTGTATTCATCTGCATCAGGTTGCTGTAACTAACAGGCAATCTGACCTACTCCTTGCTCCACTGATCTGCTCGTGGCCAGGGCTCCCTGCTTCCAGTGACCAGCTGCTTTGGTTTGCAGTGGCAATAAGCGCCCGCCAATGTTCTTAGGCCTGACCGCCTATTTAAAGTTAGATCAGGTCAAACATCCCTGACTGACTCTTCTGATCCTGACCTCGACCGTAGCCTTGTCTCTGGATTCTTCCTTCGTCCTGCTCCTTTGGATTTTCACCTGGTACCTTTTTTCTGACCTTCCGATTTTGACCCCTTCTTGTGTCTTTGTCTTGTCCTCTTGATTGTTGCAACATGACTCCTCGGTAAATGGTGATAACTCCTGGTTCCATTTCTGACTTTCTGAATCCAACCTGGAGTTTTTAGCCAGAGCCAAAACGTCTGCGGCTCAAGGATCACTTCTCCGGTGAGAATCCTAACACAATGCGTCTATGGGAGAATACCTGCGTAATACCTGTTGCAATGGGACAAAACACAATTTTTGTACTCACACTGACAAAAAAAAACTTTGTACACAGATGTACAGTACAATATGGGTCTTCGGCAGGACCTCATGTTCTTGGGTGTTCATTTTGCTTTTTACAGGGGTTGTTTCATGAAGCCGGCCCGTTAATACATTTTCCCTGCAGAGGCCGGTCAATTTTTATTAGAGACTCTCCACTATGTCTAACAAAAATGGTGGACCCCGCTATATGACGTCCAAGGACATCCATGGAAATAGGTATTTTGAAGAGACAACCTCTTTAATTCATTCATTTTTCACCTAAAGTATAATATTCAGGATAAAATGCACTGTTCATTTCCTTATTTGACAAACTTTTATTTTCCATAATGATGTCTAAGGATATTTGAACTTGGACTTTACAAACTCAATAATAAAGTCAAACACAAAATGCAAACATCATAGGATACACACTACACATCCTAACGCAATAAGGAAATTATCTAGTATAGACGTGTCTTCCTTTCCAACATCTCATTTTCCTGTATTCTCTCTTTACCTGGCACAATTTGTAAAAAACACATATTCTAGGAAATCTGTAGGAGTGCATTTATCTGTCCAGATGTTTACATAGAGATTATTATATAAAGTATGCAAATAAAGACTTGACATTTGAATATAAGATGGAACCTCACTTCTAAGAAAAATAACAAAAACTTCAGAATATTGAATCCAAAGTAAACAGCAGAACATTTTATATTTGCGCTTTATTGAAAATCACTTGTCAAGGTTATTGTCATCTAGTTCCTCTTACTTAAAGTAGATCTGTCATCATACTCTGGTGTCCTGTTTAAAGGCAACATATCCCGGGGATAGGTCCGCTGTCCTATTAGTCCAGATGGCACCAAAAAATATTGTGCCATTTGGCTAATTGCAGTTCATAGTTATGAGTCCGTTGTATTCATGACGGGAATACTCCTCTTCCCCGGACAGCAGTGTTTGATGGCGGCCATATATACAAGTCTGAGGGGTGCAGAAAGGCAAGGGGATGGCCCCCTCATAACTATGAGACTGCTCTGTTCTTGGATAGCTCCTATTAGCCGAACCAAATAAAAACATATTCACTGAGAACATTTTAATGCCAAGATGAGGGTACTCCTTAAAATAAATGAATCTGGCCGCAATCTGGTCACACCACCGTTTTTACCTTCAGCCAATTATCGTGGCTTGTAGGCACTAGCATCAAAACCACAGAACATACACACAATTAAGGGACCGCGAACTACCGCCAGATCCTACTTCTAATTATTTTAGCAAAAATTTGGTTAGTGATGGAAGAGAGTGTAACTGCAGGATCAGACTACACAGGATTTGTTAGTTGTCTGTTATCATGGAGACACATAGGTCTGCATAGAGCTCTAGACCCAAAACAATAGGCAGTTTTTAATTAAGACATTTTGAAAAGTTGCTTAATTTTTTATTTTAGTTGCACTGGGACAATAAAGAAATGCTATCTCAATTCTATCCTGAATGGCCAGACTTCACAAGTCGGTGCATCTGCATTTAAGTGCACCCCCTGCACAATAATTTCCCTTGCTAGACTCAAGTTCTGAGTGCCTGATAGCCTCCGCCTGACTCCTAGACATAAAGTGAATGGCCTCCCTTTATTTTGGGCCTTATTACACTTTACCACAAAGAGAGCAAAACATGCCATCACATTTTTCTAGGTAGAGACTATATCTGACCATACTGACACATTCCAGGGAGCAAGGACCAAAGCTGCAGGATATCAAATTATCCCTATCCCAAAGACAACCCAACAAGTGCATTCTATCTGAGTGTACCAGCAACTGCCGAAACCCTGCATCTACATCGACTTTGCCCGTAATGCGATTTTCATTAGGAGTTTTGCATTAGGACTAACATGAGTCTCCCCTAGACACCTGTGAAAGTCCCTGGACCTGGAGTTGGCCATGAGTTTTAGCTAAAGCCCGGAGCTGGGCAAACAGCTCATCAAGGGTAATTAACTCAGGGCTGCAGTGATGCCCCTGATATACTCCCACAAAATGGCCCCTGAAGTGCCTTTAAAAGCCTATTCCCCCCACACGTGATCTAAATCCAGTTCAGTTCTCCATTAACTTCCAAATAAACATCCTTCAAAACCCTGTCATGTCGGCCTCCCCTGGGCTTTGCCCTCAGTCCAGCCTCTCTTAACTACAACAATCACAATAGAGGTCAGGTAGAGTGCGAGGTAATGTGGGGTTTTAATGATCCTCGTCCTTTCGATCGATGGGGGTCCCAGCCGTTCCCCCTTTAAAGATCGATAGTACAAAGAGCAGTACTGCACAACGGTTTTCCAGTAAGAAAGGTTTTCATTTTACTCACAAAGGTAAAAAGTTTACAAACGCACCTAAAAACAATCAGCACGCCACGTGCCGACCCATGGTTTCACTCTGGATACCGCGTCTGAAAGAAGTGTCTGGATGTAAACATAAGGCCAGGTTCCCACGTAGCATAAACAAAGAAAATCTCATACCCAAAGCAGCGTAAAAGTTAATAAATTGACCTGCGATGTGGAATTTAAATCCGCAGCATGTCAATTTATGGTGCATTTTTGTTTTTACTTACCCAGAACTCCCTGCTACTTCCTGCAGTCAGGCCTCCTGGGATGACGTTTCATCACATTTGACGGTTGCAGTCAATCACAGGCTGCAGCGGTCACATGTTCTGCAACGTCATTTTAGAAGGTCGGACTACACACAGAAGAGAGGGATGGGGTAAGTATAAATGTTTTTTTCAGCAGCAGAAATTTAGTCTAAAGTCCGGGTTCACACGTATTGGATATGCTGCGTAAGAACTACGCAGGATATCCGACCTGGAACCCGCAGCACATTCCATCCATATAATCGCGCTACAATGCAGAAATCAGCACTGAAAAAAAACACAAAAACATTTATACTTACCCCTCCCTCTCTTCTGCGCGTAGTCCGGCCTTCTAAGATGACGTTGCAGGCCATGTGACACTGCAGCCTGTGATTGGCTGCAGCGGTGACTTGGAATGAAACTTCATCCCAGGAGGCCGGACTGCAGGATTAAGCAGGTATTTCCGGGTAAGTATGATTTTTTTTCTTTTTGCTGAGTTGCGATTTTGGTGACAAAGTCGCAACACTTGGCGTTCTGTTGCGGGTTCAGCATCCCCATTGAATTCAATGGGGAAAACCCAGAACAGAAAAGCAACAAAAACGCAGCATAAATTTACATGCTGCGGATTTAAATTCCGCACCGCAGGTCAATTTATTAACGTTTACGCTTTTTTTACCACAGCATGAGCATGAGATTTTCTAAATCTCATCCACTTTGCTGCTACTGTAAATGCTGCAGAATTTCCGCAGCATTTTCGCTATATGGGAACCCGGCTGAAAATTCGCACCACAATGTGGTGCGGTTTTACAAGCGTAATGTGCTGCGGGTTCCATGTTGGATACGCTGCGTAGTTCTTACGCAGCGTATCCGAGCCGTGGGAACCCGGTCTTTGGACGGAATTCCCGCTGCGGAATATAAGGGATTGGACTTTACGTGTTTTTTTTAACTGCCTGGGAAAGTTAGTGACTGCAAAATCTGTGAAGGTACAAAATTTGTGAACACTTGGATAAAGCTCAACCATATACAATATTAACACTTGGTCAGATACCAAGGAAAGGGTGGAACTCAAGGAACCTCATTATAAATAATCTGCCACACCTTCCATAAAGAGATTTATATAAATGCAGTCCAATATTATCAAGAGATCATACAGAAGACAAATACAAGATGAAGACCATCCTCCTCCTATTGTTGAGGGGGTCTGTCAGGCTTAGACAACATCTTTAATATGTAGGATGCAGAATAGATAAAAATAGCAAGGAGACAGATTTAGCTCAGTTGTTGGTTTTTTCCATAAGAGTAAAATGTAAATGATTTAGCAGGAGATTTGAATACATTTTCTTCTATCTCTAGGATCCAGGTTACTCTCCTTTGAGACAGAAGGTTGCGGCTGGTTCAGTGGATGAACTGGGGATTTGTCATTGTTCTCTTTCCATTCCAGATGTCATGGTTCCTACAGAACGCCTGAACTTTCAGGAGAATCCTTGGTGATGGAACTAAGATCTTCATTAACGGGTTCAATTGAGAATCTGGAAGCACTGTACATGGAGGTAAGTACTGGTGACTCCTATTGATGGATATTATAACTTGTACTTTTAAGGCCATAAATTGTGTAGATATATTTTTTAAATTGTAGAACATTTAAGCATAATACATAAGAATACCAGTTTCTAATAGGACATAGAGAAGTTAAATCAACAAGACTTTGAGATGTTACAATTGGAGATCAGTGAGTTGGAATCCTTGGTGATGGAACTCAGATCATTATTAACTGGTTTATACTGGTGACACCTGTGGTTTTTGGTGGACATGAAGCCTTCTACCTTAAAGGCCATTTAATATGTGGATAATTTTTTTGAAACTGGAGGATATTTAGGTAGACTATACAGGTCACAGAGAAGTTACATTTTTTCCTTTTTTAGGCACAGTTCACAAATTGTTATTTCCTTCCATCGGTGGTATACGTCTGGAGTAGTCCCGATGTATAACTCTGATGGAAGGTAGCAACGTATCCCATTGTATACGTTGCTCCAACTCCCCGGGCAGAGCGTTACTTGAAGTGTTGTGCCCTGGAAAGCCCCTGACGTCACTGTCAATATGTGGACAGTGATGTCAGGGGCTTTTGAACATGGAGTCCCCGGCCAGAGCATCGCAAGCGATCAGGCTGGGAAATAAAGTCCTAGGGGGCATATATGGACAGTGATGTTAGGAGCTTTAATATCCTTGAATCGCCAGCCAGAATGTCGGTAACCTCCGCAACTTGAGGGACCACCTAACGTCACTGTTCAAATATGTACAGTGATGTCAGGGGCTTTAAACTAAGGAGTCCCCGGACTGAGCATCGGAAGCAATTTTTCACCAGAAACCCTTTCATCTTTTGCATCTTCAACCAAATTCAAGGGTGGCTGAATTACCTCTAATGTTCTGCCCCACACTGTCCTCCTCCTCTGGCTCTCTTCTCCTATGTCGCTCGTGTCCCTCCTCACGAAGTGGCCACAAGGTGCCCTGTCATCTAAAGTTTAGTCTTGACTTACATGTTATAATATGTAATAGTACAGTATGTAATAAAATAAGAACTGGATTATGGAAGATGTTCTGCCCCAATGATCTAAGATTGCTTTAGACTCTATTATGAGAATGTTATTTTTTTCCAGCAATTGTGAAAATGGTAAAATAAAGAATATTAGCAAACCACAAGTCGTACATGTCAACTGGAAAGAAACATCCTACAAGAGAGGTGGATGGGGAATGGATTTGTTTTTTTTAGATCTACCCTAGTATTAAATTGGATGCTTTCCAGTCTCTGGTATACACACGCATATCTAGGGGTGTTAGAGCTGCCAGAGGCATAGGGGTTCAGCATCGGCAGTTGGAAGGAGACAACCCCCGTTTGATGCTGAACAATGGCGTCCTCCTAAATCCTGCTCAATATTTTTCTCTCAGGCCTTCTGGAGGGCATTGACAAAGCTTTATTTTTGCTTTTAGATTGGGATTGGAATTCATTGCAGGAGTTCACAAACTCATGTGGTGAAACCTAGAGCCTTGCAGGAATACACCATAGGTATGAACAACAAGCACGTGCCCTCCTTGGCTAGGTAGGCTAGCCTGCGAAATGGCATTTTAGGTTTCATTTTTCTTTTCAAGGCTCTCTCTCTCTTTTCAAATAAATTAAGGCTGTAACAAAAGTAGGCATCAACCACTAGGATGTTTAAGGTTTTCCACAGTAAGATGGGCACCACCGTGTGTAAGGCAGGTGCCTGGAACTATGGGGAATCAGTTGGGAAGGGGAGGGAGTTAAATTACTTGCGGAGGCTGCTCCTTCTTACGCTGGTCGGCTTTAATCAAAGCCCTACTGGTTTTGTCCTGGGCTCTGGGTGGGACTGAAAACCAATATTTATAGTCTGTACTCACTCCATCTCCTTAACCAGCGGCCTTAACCCCTTCCCGACATTTGCCGTACATGTACGTCATGGAAAGCATTGACTTCCCGCATCTTGCCGTACATGTACGTCAAATGCAGAAGGGGTTACCGTATCAAAAATAAAAGTTTTAAAGTAAAGATGGCTGCTGTTCATAACAGCAGGACATCTGTACACGATGCCCAGGGGGGTGTCGCCTCCCCCCCGCATCGGCGATCGCCGCCATTGGCCGTTCAATTCAGACCGGCCAATTGCGGCTGTTTGCGGCTTTTGCCAATCACTGTGCCACAGGGCACAGTGACATGGTGGTGATTGGTGCTGTCTAGGACAGCACCAATGACTACCATGTTCCATGTAAAAAATGGCGGTGATGCCAGCCCCCAGATCGCTATGGTTGGTCGGTCAGCACCGACCGACCAATCGCAGCCATGGCGGGTGTTTGAAACACCCTACACCAGCCCTGCCCACCTCATTCCGGTTAGGAACGGTGAGCAGAGCTGGTGTGACCGTCTGTGAAGCCAACTTACCGAATCTGAGGCCTTCTGTGCTGCGATCCTGCTGTGACGTCTTCATCCGACTGCTTCCTGCAGAAGAGTGAACCGTCATCATCATCAACTGTGCTGCTGCTGATTTTTTTTTTTTTTAGCAGCAGCACTTGTTTTTTTTCCTAAACTTCTTATCCCTGTACCCTCCCCCCCCCATCCCACCCTCCCCATCTTTCCCTTTTTACGTCCTGCGGCCGCCGAGTGCGGATCAGTGACCGCCATCACTGACCGCCAATTTTTGGCACAGGACTTCCTTTTTTTTTGTATTTTGCACCTCCCTGTGTGCGCCCTGCGGCCACTGAGTGCTGATCAGTGACCGCCATCACTGATCAGCATCCGTGGTAATTTTTTTTATTTTTTGGCCTTTTTTATTACTGCACCTTTTTTTTGCGTGCGCCCTGCGGCTACTGAGTGCTGAGTCTAATAATCAGCCTCAGTGGTAATTTGTTTACGCAGGTTTTTTTTTGGCCTTTTTTTCTTCATTTTATAAAACTGTAAAAAAAAAAGACTAGCATTAGAGTAGCGGACGTTTACTGACGTCCGTTTTGTAAAAAAAGATATATAGCAGAAGTTCTAGCTATATATTTTTTTATACAGTTTGAATAAATTGACTTCTTATAGTTAGCGTCCATTTAGTGACGGACATTTAGTTCGTTCACTAAATTTTTGATAGCGTAGCGACAGTTAGTATAAATTTATAGCGTTATAGTCAGCGTCCGTTTAGTGACGGACATTCAGTTTTTTTTAACTGAAGTTCGTTCACTAAATTTTTGATAGCGTAGCGACAGTTAGTATAAATTTACATCTTATAGTCAGCATCCGTTTAGTGACGGACATTCAGTTTTTTTTTAACTGAAGTTCGTTCACTAAATTTTTGATAGCGTAGCGACAGTTAGTATAAATTTATAGCGTTATAGTCAGTGTCCGTTTAGTGACGAACATTCAGTTTTTTTTAACTGAAGTTCGTTCACTAAATTTTTGATAGCGTAGCGACAGTTAGTATAAATTTATAGCGTTATAGTCAGCGTCCGTTTAGTGACGAACATTCAGTTTTTTTTAACTGAAGTTTGTTCACTAAATTTTTGATAGCGTAGCGACAGTTTTAGTATAAATTTACATCTTATAGTCAGCGTCCATTTAGTGACATACATTCAGTTTTTTTTAACTGAAATTTGTTCACTAAATTTCTGATAGCGTAGCGACACAGTTGTAGCTCAGTTTTTTTTACAGTTCTATATTGAACGTTCAATAAATTTCTTTCTCCTAAATTTTTCTTATTCTTCTCTTCTTTTTCTTTTTTTTTTCCTATAAATTTCATATTACACGTGTAAAAGCACAACATACAAAACCACCTCTATAAAGAGTATTACACGTGTTGAAGCACTACATACCCCCCTAATAAAAATGGCCCAATCATCTCAAAGGCTCTACTCCGCTGAGGAGGCATACGCCATCCTGGCCTCTGACACTGAATCGGCCAGCGAGGGAGAAGAGGAAATTGCCCCATTCATCTTGACCTCATCATCCTCATCCAGTGATGAGGAACCCCCGCAAAGACGCCCCAGGACATCAGCTGAGGCAACCCCCCAAATGAGCGATACCCTGTGGAACCCACCCCCTGATAATTATGAGCCTCACATTCCAGATTTCACAGGGAGCTCTGGAATTCTATTTGAGACTGTAGGCCTCGCAGAAATTCACTATTTCAATCTGTTTTTCACTGAGGATTTTGTTAATGTAATGGCGGCCCAAACAAATTTATATGCCCAACAATTTTTAGCCCAAAACCCCACGTCATCATTTGCTAGGTGGACCCCCATAGAGGCAGCGGAGATGATGAAATTTTGGGGCCTTGTCCTACATATGGGCCTAGTAAAAAAACCAGAGATTAGGCAATACTGGAGTGCGGACATTTTATACAGCACCCCATTATACCACATGGCAATGACCCGGGCACGATTTGAAATTATTCTGAAATTTTTGCATTATAATGATAATGCACAGTGCCCGCCCCGTGATGACCCCACATACGACCGCCTATTCAAAATCAGGCCAATGATTGATTATTTCTGCACCAAATTTCAGGAAGTGTACACCCCCGAAAAGAACATAGCAATAGACGAGTCCCTTGTACATTTTAAGGGGAGACTAAAATTCCGCCAATACCTGCCAAGCAAGAGGGCGAGGTATGGAATTAAAATGTACAAGCTGTGCGAGAGCAGCTCAGGGTACACCTACAGGTTTCGGGTTTATGAAGGGAAGGACACCAGGATAGAACCTCCAGAATGCCCCCCTGTCCTGGGAGTTAGTGGAAAAATAGTGTGGGACTTGATGCACCCACTGCTGGACCAGGGTTATCACCTTTACGTGGATAACTTCTATACCAGCATCCCACTATTTAAATGCCTCTCCACCAGAAGTACTGTAGCATGCGGCACCGTGCGCAAAAATCAGAGAGGCCTCTCTAAAAATCTGATTGGGCAACCCCTAAGAAAAGGAGAAAGCAGGGCACTACACAGCGATAACTTGTTGCTGGTCAAGTATAAGGACAAGAGGGACGTCCTTATGTTGACCACAATACACGGTAGTGGCATCACCCCTGTCCCTGTCCGAGGTAGCACCACAATGACCCCCAAGCCAGACTGCATCCTCGGCTACAATAAGTACATGGGAGGTGTTGATCTCTCTGATCAAGTACTGAAGCCGTACAGTGCCATGCGTAAAACAAAGACGTGGTACAAAAAGCTGGCCGTGCACGTGGTACAGATGGCATTGTATAACGCTTACGTGCTATACCGATGTGCAGGCCGGACAGGGACATTCCTTCAGTTTCAAGAAGCGGTTATCAAGGCCCTTGTATTTGGGGACCAGGAAGGGGAGAGCCCCAGTACTTCTAGAAGCGATGGTCCACGTATTGTACCAGGGCAACACTTTCCTGGCGAAATCCCCCCCACTGGTAAAAAGGGAAGGAGCCAAAAAAGGTGTAAAGTGTGTTACAACAGAGGGAGAAGACGAGACACAACTTATCATTGTGAAACCTGTCCCGACAAATCTGGCCTGTGCATAAAAGAGTGCTTCAAAGTTTATCACACATCCATGGATTTTAATTGAAACATTTTTTTAAATGCTCACTATACCCCTAGATAATTTACTCAAGGGGTGTAGTTTCCAAAATGGGGTCACTTGTGGGGGGTTTCCACTGTTTTGACCCCTCAGGGGCTTTGCAAATGCGACATGGCCACCGCAAACCATTCCAGTTACATTTGAACTCCAAATGGTGTTCTTTCCCTTCTGAGCCCTGCCGTGTGTCCAAACAGCCGTTTATGACCACATGTGGGGTACTGTTTTACTCAGGATAAACTGCTCTACAAATGTTGTGGTGCTTTTTCTCCTTTAGTCCTTGTGGGAATGAAAAAAAATTTTGCTAAACCTACGTTTTATTGGTTAAAATTTACATTTTCATTTTCACGGCCTACTTCCAATAAATTCTGCAAAAAGCCTGTGGGGTCAAAATGCTCACTATACCCCTAGATAATTTACTCAAGGGGTGTAGTTTCCAAAATGGGGTCACTTGTGGGGGGGTTCTACTGTTTTGACCCCTCAGGGGCTTTGCAAATGCGACATGGCCACCGCAAACCATTCCAGTTACATTTGAACTCCAAATGGTGTTCTTTCCCTTCTGAGCCCTGCCGTGTGTCCAAACAGCCGTTTATGACCACATGTGGGGTACTGTTTTACTCAGGATAAACTGCTCTACAAATGTTGTGGTGCTTTTTCTCCTTTAGTCCTTGTGGGAATGAAAAAAAATTTTGCTAATCCTACGTTTTATTGGTTAAAATTTACATTTTCATTTTCACGGCCTACTTCCAATAAATTCTGCAAAAAGCCTGTGGGGTCAAAATGCTCACTATACCCCTAGATAATTTACTCAAGGGGTGTAGTTTCCAAAATGGGGTCACTTGTGGGGGGGTTCTACTGTTTTGACCCCTCAGGGGCTTTGCAAATGCGACATGGCCACCGCAAACCATTCCAGTTACATTTGAACTCCAAATGGTGTTCTTTCCCTTCTGAGCCCTGCCGTGTGTCCAAACAGCCGTTTATGACCACATGTGGGGTACTGTTTTACTCAGGATAAACTGCTCTACAAATGTTGTGGTGCTTTTTCTCCTTTAGTCCTTGTGGGAATGAAAAAAAATTTTGCTAAACCTACGTTTTATTGGTTAAAATGTACATTTTCATTTTCACGGCCTACTTCCAATAAATTCTGCAAAAAGCCTGTGGGGTCAAAATGCTCACTATACCCCTAGATAATTTACTCAAGGGGTGTAGTTTCCAAAATGGGGTCACTTGTGGGGGGGTTCCACTGTTTTGACCCCTCAGGGGCTTTGCAAATGCGACATGGCCACCGCAAACCATTCCAGTTACATTTGAACTCCAAATGGTGTTCTTTCCCTTCTGAGCCCTGCCGTGTGTCCAAACAGCCGTTTATGACCACATGTGGGGTACTGTTTTACTCAGGATAAACTGCTCTACAAATGTTGTGGTGCTTTTTCTCCTTTAGTCCTTGTGGGAATGAAAAAAAATTTTGCTAAACCTACGTTTTATTGGTTAAAATTTACATTTTCATTTTCACGGCCTACTTCCAATAAATTCTGCAAAAAGCCTGTGGGGTCAAAATGCTCACTATACCCCTAGATAATTTCCTCAAGGGGTGTAGTTTCCAAAATGGGGTCACTTGTGGGGGGTTTCCACTGTTTTGTGCCCTCAGGGGCTTTGCAAATGCGACATGGCCTCCGCAAACCATTCCTGCTAAATTTGAGCTCCAAAAGCCAAATGGGGTTCCTTCCCTTCTAAGCCCTGCCGTGTGTCCAAACAGCAGTCTATGATCAAATGTGGGGTACTGTTTTACTCGGGACAAACTGCTCTACAAATGTTGTGGTGCTTTTTCTCTTTTAGTCCTTGTGGAAATGAAAAAAATGAGCTAAACCTACGTTTTATTGGGAAAAATGTAGATTTTCATTTTCACATCCTACTTCCAATAATTTCTGCAAAAAATTTGTGGGGTCAAAATGCTCACTATACCCCTAGATAATTTCCTCAAGGGGTGTAGTTTCCAAAATGGGGTCATTTGTGGGGGGTTTCCACTGTTTTGTGCCCTCAGGGGCTTTGCAAATGCGACATGGCATCCGCAAACCATTCCTGCTAAATTTGAGCTCCAAAAGCCAAATGGGGTTCCTTCCCTTCTAAGCCCTGCCGTGTGTCCAAACAGCAGTCTATGATCAAATGTGGGGTACTGTTTTACTCGGGACAAACTGCTCTACAAATGTTGTGGTGCTTTTTCTCTTTTAGTCCTTGTGGAAATGAAAAAAAATGAGCTAAACCTACGTTTTATTGGGAAAAATGTAGATTTTCATTTTCACATCCTATTTCCAATAATTTCTGCAAAAAATTTGTGGGGTCAAAATGCTCACTATACCCCTAGATAATTTCCTCAAGGGGTGTAGTTTCCAAAATGGGGTCACTTGTGGGGGGTTTCCACTGTTTTGTGCCCTCAGGGGCTTTGCAAATGCGACATGGCATCCGCAAACCATTCCTGCTAAATTTGAGCTCCAAAAGCCAAATGGGGTTCCTTCCCTTCTAAGCCCTGCCGTGTGTCCAAACAGCAGTCTATGATCAAATGTGGGGTACTGTTTTACTCGGGACAAACTGCTCTACAAATGTTGTGGTGCTTTTTCTCTTTTAGTCCTTGTGGAAATGAAAAAAAATGAGCTAAACCTACGTTTTATTGGGAAAAATGTAGATTTTCATTTTCACATCCTACTTCCAATAATTTCTGCAAAAAATTTGTGGGGTCAAAATGCTCACTATACCCCTAGATAATTTCCTCAAGGGGTGTAGTTTCCAAAATGGGGTCACTTGTTGGGGGTTTCCACTGTTTTGTGCCCTCAGGGGCTTTGCAAATGCGACATGGCATCCGCAAACCATTCCTGCTAAATTTGAGCTCCAAAAGCCAAATGGGGTTCCTTCACTTCTAAGCCCTGCCGTGTGTCCAAACAGCAGTCTATGATCAAATGTGGGGTACTGTTTTACTCGGGACAAACTGCTCTACAAATGTTGTGGTGCTTTTTCTCTTTTAGACCTTGTGAAAATGAAAAAAAATTAGCTAAACCTACGTTTTATTGGGAAAAATGTAGATTTTCATTTTTCACATCCTACTTCCAATAATTTCTGCAAAAAATCTGTGGGGTCAAAATGCTCACTATACCCCTAGATAATTTCCTCAAGGGGTGTAGTTTCCAAAATGGGGTCACTTGTGGGGGGTTTCCACTGTTTTGTGCCCTCAGGGGCTTTGCAAATGTGACATGGCCTCCGCAAACCATTCCTGCTAAATTTGAGCTCCAAAAGCCAAATGGGGTTCCTTCCCTTCTAAGCCCTGCCATGTGTCCAAACAGCAGTCTATGATCAAATGTGGGGTACTGTTTTACTCGGGACAAACTGCTCTACAAATGTTGTGGTGCTTTTTCTCTTTTAGTCCTTGTGGAAATGAAAAAAAAATGAGCTAAACCTACGTTTTATTGTGAAAAATGTAGATTTTCATTTTCACATCCTACTTCCAATAATTTCTGCAAAAAACCTGTGGGGTCAAAATGCTCACTATACCCCTAGATAATTTCCTCAAGGGGTGTAGTTTCCAAAATGGGGTCACTTGTGGGCGGTTTCCACTGTTTTGGCACCGCAAGAGTCCTTCAAACCGGATATGGTGCCTAAAATATATTGTAATAAAAACAAGGCCCCAAAATCCTCAAGGTGCTCCTTTGCTTCGGAGGCCTGTGTTTCAGTCCATAAGCACGCTAGGGCGACATGTGGGATATTTCTAAAAACTGCAGAATCTGGCCAATAAATATTGAGTTGCATTTTTCTGGTGAAACTTTCTGTGTTACACAAAAAATGGATTCAAAATGAATTTCTGCAAAAAAAAACGAAATTTATAAATTTCCCCTCTATATTGCTTTCATTCCTGTGAAACGTCTAAAGGGTTAAAACACTTTCTGAATGCTGTTTTGAATACTTTGAGGGGTGCAGTTTTTAAAATGGGGTGACTTTTTGGGGGTTTCTAATATATAAGGCCCTCAAAGCCACTTCAGAACTGAACTGGCCCCTGTAAAAATAGCCTTTTGAAATTTTCTTGAAAATGTGAGAAATTGCTGCTAAAGTTCTAAGCCTTGTAACGTCCTAGAAAAATAAAAGGATGTTCAAAAAACGATGCCAAACTAAAGTAGACACATGGGGGATGTTAATTAGCAACAATTTTGTGTGTTATAACTGCCTGTCTTACAAGCAGATACATTTAAATTGATAAAAATGCTATTTTTTGCAATTTTTCACTATATTTTGGTGTTTTTCACAATTAAATACTGAATGTATCGGGCAAATTTTGCCAGTAACATAAAGTCCAATGTGTCACGAGAAAACAATCTCAGAATCGCTTGGATAGGTACAAGCATTCCGACGTTATTACCACATAAAGTGAAACATGTCAGATTTGAAAAATGAGGCTTGGTCAGGAAGGTCAAAAGTGGCTAAAGAGGGAAGGGGTTAAAGAGGCTCTGTCACCACATCATAAGTTCCCTATCTCCTACATAATCTGATTGCCGCTGTAATGTAGATAGCAGTGGTTTTTATTTAGAAAAACGATCATTTTTGAGCAAGTTATGAGCAATCTAGATTTATGCTAATTAGTTTCTTAATAGACAACTGGGCGTGTTTTTACTTTTTACCAACTGGGCATTGTGAAGAGAAGTGTATGACGCTGACCAATCAGCATCATACACTTCTCATTGTTCCAGCGTGATTGTGCAGTGAAAGAAGCTGGGCTGGAACAATGAGAAGTGTATGATGCTGATTGGTCACTGATTGGTCAGCGTCATACACTCCTCTGTACAACTCCCAGTTGTTACTCCGATCGCTCGTCCCTATACATTATTATCATGTCGGCAGCGCGTCTCCCTGTTTACACAGGACATCTGCTGCCGACAACGATAACATATCAGTTTTTTAAAACGATACAATCAGCAGATGATTGAGCGTTTGCTCGTTTATCTTGTGATCGTTCCCCTTTTTACACACGGCACTTATCAGCAACAAGCGTTCTATGAACGCTTGTCTCCCCAATACCTGGCCAGTGTAAAAGCAGACTCATATGGATAGGTGTTTTTAGCAGACTGTGACCCATAGTTGGGAATGCCAATATACAATGACAATATATGAAGTTTACGGGTCATGAACAAGGGCTATTAAGAAACCTCTGTTTACCTTACAGGTTTGGCAAATGCAGATTAGTAAATCTTATAACAATGTAAGACATTGACATTTCCTGTTGTGAACTTGTCTTTTACTCATTACAACATTGATTACAACATGTACAGAACACAAGGATTATTTGTTTTATGTACGAATCAGCTCAGATGATGGTCCTTCACAGTCAACTGAGCAATGTGCATTTTACAGGTAGGAAATGGCGGACTAGATGGACAGTGCCCCACAAAGTTCAAAGAAGATCACATGTACACATATTGTGGAGCAATAGTCATAATAGACATGGCCTTTCTATAGGAATGTACAAGCATATTGGTATATAATTGTATAGGGTAGGACCAGCCCACCTTGTGGATCCTCCGTTAGGTTTGGGCTCTGACATAATATTGGACCCCATAGGCCCAGCAGAAGACAACCCCATTTGGAGCTAGATGGAGGGTGGGCACAAGGAACCTCAGTCCGACATTGTAAATGGTAAATATGAAGCCTATCCCTTGCCTCATTTTACCTGCTTGATTCTGTGTAACTTGCGACAACATGAGGATCATCGATAAATATATTTCATAAAACATAAAACAATTCTAGAGAACTTCATTCAATGCCATTTGCAGTCATGGTGAAGTTGTGCAACCGTGGCACAACTATGTTGAAAAACGTTATGTCTTTTTGACCTTCAGTAATTTCACATCCTGTATTTCAGTTCTTGTTAATAGAAATTCTGTAAAGTTACATTAAACTGTCCAGGGGGTGAAAGGGTTATATACCTCTTCCTTAGGAATGAATGGGAATGTAATTATCAGGTTGCACCAAGATTACAGTAAACTGCACCTCGGAAGCAATCCATCGTTATTACATTATCACACAATATATGTTTGGCTCCAGTCATTTACTGCAACAGACGTGCGACCTGAGATGTTATCTATCCACCCTTATTATTACTAGAACTACTACTCTATGCGATGAGAATATCCAAAGTCACGGAGGAATTACAATACAAAGGTATAAGGTTAGATGTTTTTATACTGGCCATAGTTGAAATATCCTGTATCTGTTTAGTTTTAGATTTGTTGTTATGGGTGTGATGTCACTTTTCACGATGGTCTATAACTAACATAATTACAGCAGCAGTCAACGTAGACTTTGGACAACCACCTTGCATGGAACGTAGAAGACTTGGTAGCATAAATGGCATCCACAACAGTTCTGGCATCTATTAGACATCAGCACACTCTCCTGAATGGAAAGGCTAGGTAGAGTCTGCCGGTCATCTCCAGTCCGTGGTGGGAAAAGGAACACTGGGGCAGGGAGACTTGCCCTTTAAAGGGAATGTGTTGCGAGTTTTTTTTATTTTTTTTTAATTGAACAGTTAGTGTAAAAATGATTAAACATTGTTCTAATTTTTTACTTTTTTTCACTAGTCAGGAAATATTATAAATTAGATTCTAATTTATAATATTTCCCAGTGCTGGTCACTAGATGGAGCAATTCCCAAAATTGCAGCATTGCATGTGGTAAAGCAACCACATTGCTTTATGCTGCAAAATTTGGGAAAACTCACTCGCTCTAGTGAGCTCTCAGAATCCCCCCCTCCTTTATCCTGGCTAGTGCCGGGAGAAACGAGGGGATTGAACGGTCAAACCTCCTACACTGTGTGTCGCCATTTTTTGAGCTAACACACAGTGTAGTAGGTTAACATACACTAGTAAACACACAGTAAAACACGAACATACAAAGAAATAACTTACCTGCTCCTGCTGCCGCCGCTCCCTCCGGTCCGTCCGCTCCGTCTGCTGCCGCTGCTCCAAATGCACAAGTCCAGAAGCCGCGACCGGAAGTAGTAATCTTACTGTCCGGCTGCGACTTCCGGTCTACAGGAAAATGGCGCCGGACGGCGCACAGTTCAACTTGGATGCATGCGCCGTTCCCACACAGACGGCGTACAGCATAGTGAATGGAACGGGCCCCGTCCGCATTCACTATGGGACTGTAGCTGCCGTATTCCATGTCTGTATGTGTCGTTAATCGACACATACAGAAATGGAAAAAAAAATGGCAGCCCCCATAGGGAAGAAAAAGTTCAAAAATAAAAAAAAGTAAAACACAAACACACAAATAAATATAAAAGTTTTTAATAAAACACTAAAATCAAACTGATGTAAAAAAAAAAAAAATTCGTGACACTGTTCCTTTACATTTGGTATGGTTCCCACCCCATTGGTAATTGATGTCCTCCACTGCTTCCGAGGACGATCTTCTGTGACTTTCTGTTATTCTCTATAACTTTATACCTAATGTCTGACTGGGATGGACCTGGACAGACCTCTGTAGCATAGAGAGTGAGGGGGTGGAGCATGATACAGGGATTTAAAGTACACCAAAGAGAAAAAAACGACAGCTCGTACCAATGAAAAAACAAACCTTTATACAGCTCCGTTCACATATTCATATTCATAAATTTGGAATTGCTGTAATAATAACAACCAGCAAAATATGTTATTCATACCTCACAGGGAACGGCGTAAAAGTGAAACCCAATAAAAAAATTTGGAGTTGATTTCTTTTGCCATTCCCCCCCAAAAAATTAATAAAGGTTTTCTAATACATTATATGTACCCTGAAAATTGTGCCATTAAGAAATACAACTCGTCACAAAAAAAAACAAGCCCTCATGAAAAACTAAAAGAAATTGCTGTGTCGCTGTGTCCTCAAGGCCCAGGTCCTTAAAGTGCAGCTAAACTTTTGACAAACTTCTGACATGTCATAGTGACATGTCAAAAGTTTTGATTGGTGGGGGTCCGAGCACTGAGACCCCCACCAATCGCTAAAACGAAGCAGCAGAAGCGCTCGTGTGAGTGCGTACTCAGCCCCTACGTGTTTGTTCGGCTTTTTCCGGAAATCAATGTAGCGGTGTTCGGACTCAATAGAAAGTCTTTGAGCCCGTGCTCTGATACATCAGTTTGTCAAACGTTTAGTTAGCCTTTAAAGGGGTATTCCAGCATGCAGCATTTTTCACCTATCCACTGGCGAGGTGAAAAATGCAAGATCTGTGCGGGCCTAACCGCTGGGACCCCCAGATTGCAAGACGGAGGATGGGAGGAGTTTGAATGGAGCGGAGGCCAGGCATACGTAGTGCTGCTCCATTCAAAGTCTATGGGGCTGACGGAAACAGCCGAGCACAGCACTTAGCTTTCCCACAGTTGACATTAATCACCTATCTACAGGATAGGTGATAAATTTCTGATCACTGGGGATCACAAGAATGGGGATCCTGCGTACACGACCTCAGTAAGGAGAACTTTGAATGAAGCGACAGTCTAGCATGCGCGGTTCGCCTCTATTCAGATATAGAACCAAAGAAGAAAAAATGGATGCTGGGAAACAAAGAAGTATTGGAAATACAAATATATTTTATTCACATAATTAATTTATACAATAATAAAAGAATCCATAGACCAACAATAAAAACATGGATACTCAGCTGGGAATTGGTCTAAATATGCACAAATAGTGCATGAAACGTGTGAATCTCTCAATTGAAATGGTATAGGACATGTATACAATGATATTATAAAGAAGTCAACCTAATTACAGGTGTATACACATGCACAGAGGCAAAAAATAGATGTCATGAACACATAAATAAACATCTGAAAGCCATTTCAAGTAGTGGCGGAGCTCAGTTGTGGTTACTCCGTCTCTCGATTATGGGTATGTTAAACTCTTATACTACATCCTAATTCTTTGTGGAATATACTCCTCTATCTCTGGTTTTTCCGCAGAACAATATATGTATGGCACACAGGCTTTCATGTCATGACTATAACACTAGCCACTATTCAGTAGTGATGCTGTTTGGGTTTTACACCCTTGAATCAACCCATTGAAGTTCAGACATATCCTATTTTTGTATTTCTTCTAATGGGATATATTGATTCATGTTGCTATCTCGGTTTTGTTATTTGCTTCGCCTCTATTCAGAGTCTATGGAACTGACGGAGACGACTGACTATCATGTTCGACAGCCTCTACATTTAAGCTCCTCCTCACTGCGCTTGTGCAGTCAGAGGGAACGGGGGATCGGAAATCCCTTTCTAGTGATCGGTGGGGGTCCTAGCACCCAAACCCCCCAGCAATCAGACAATATGTGATTTGTGGTAAAACCCCTTTAATAGGGGTTAACGGTAAAGTATATTTTTTCTGTATGCACAAAATCAATTGAAATAACAATATTACATATTTACCTACAAAATCAGTGCACTTAATAGTTATTTCACAACGTACTGAAACACTATTTAGAAACTTGTATTTGCCTTCTAGATTAGCAAACACAGATTAGATAATCCTGTCCAAATGTACTGACAACTGCCACTTCCTGTCCAGAGCATATAGTACAGTGATTGCAAAACGCATTACAACACAAGGATGTAGATGAACTCGTACTGAAGAGATTAACAGCTTTTATACCGGGCAGATGGTCCGAAGGTTCTGATTACAAATCTGTTCTGTCCTGGGCAATAGCGGGATTGTGGATTGAGGATGGTAGATGGAGTAAAATGCATGCAGCAAAGGGTCTAGTGCAAAATCCCAAAGTCCCAAAATTAGCTCCACAAAAAAAATCTCAAAATTTGGTTGTCTTTTGCTTTGCAGTACTCCCCAAAAACTTTCTGTTGCCCCCTACTTCACTCTTACAAGGAAGCTGAGATATGAGGAGATGTTTGCCAGGATCCCGCTAACACTAGAAAACTGGTGGTCATTGACAATTTTCTTTCCTTGTAGTCAAAAATAATTATTTCGTTTTTTTTACGTAAAAGGAGTTTAACTATAGGAATGTACATCACTTCCTAATCAGTGAGGATACGACTACAAGGACCCCTACCAATCCCCATATTTTTTTGTACCGATTTTCCCTGCATAGCAATGCTCCCAGCTACTCAGTGTGCAGGGAACTACAATACAGCTCAATTCACTTGAACGGAACAGGGATGATTGTAAAAAAGTATTCGGCACACTGAGTCGTAAGTGATGAATTCTTGAAATTTTTATTATTTTTGATGCCAAGGGTTAGGTGCAACGTTTCGATCAAAGGACCTTCGTCGGGCACTTGTTACCCTGGTTCTGGTGTATCCAGAAGATCGGCGCTGTAAATAAGAATGGCGGGTTTCCGCGGGTTTCCGCCATTCTTATTTACAGCGCCGATCTTCTGGATACACCAGAAACCAGGGTAACAAGTGCCCGACGAAGGTCCTTTGACCGAAACGTTGCACCTAACCCTTGGCATCAAAAATAATAAAAATTTCAAGAATTCATCACTTACGACTCAGTGTGCCGAATACTTTTTTACAATACGATTGGGTTGGGACCCTATTCGTGCACCTACCCGGATCTAGTGCATTCCGAACCAATTTCTAGGAACAGGGATGATGTTCCCCGTGGGGTGAGGGGCTAGGGGCGCCACTGTGCAGGTGAACATCCAAGGGGAAATCAGTTGCTTTGTTTTCGGGAATTGGTGGCGGTCGGACGCCAACCAACTAGAATCCTAGTGATATTAAATAACATTCTAAGATATTTTTTAAGTTAAGTAAAAAATATCAGCCGTGATCACTATTTCTTGAATGGAGGACCTAGTTATTACATTCCACTATATGGGAAGTGGTTTAGTGGAAGTAACTTTAGGCCGATCATAATTTTTACATTTTGAGTAAAGATGAGCATTGTTTCTAGGGGAGGATACCTCTGTAATACATCATGCCACAATATGTTCTCTCACAGATTCCTTTTGCCTCATAGGCACACAGATGTATGGTATGGACCCATAGCAATCTGTAGGCACCGTATTACGGACCTATACAAGACATATTTGTGTGCATCAGACACCAGTAGGTAGAATTGACTGTCACTTACTTCAGTGTATAGTGGGCAACCACTTCTAGAGGTGAAGCAGGATCCTATCGAACTCATTGGGGATCTTGGTGGATCATTGGGGTCTTGGTGGCCAGTCCTTTACCAACCTCATTGACAAGTTAGTCACTGGAAAACCCCTCTTAACCTTGTATGGTGGCAGGTAGGGTGCGGTGCTAGCAGACACCTCCAACTTATCTCATCTTGCAAGAAAACAATAGATTCAGACAGGAAAAATGAAACCTGTATAATTTAAGTAAAGGATGCCCAAGTATATCTCGCATGCCACATACAGTGGAATTTCCTGGAAGTTTCCAACAATCATCTAATGTCTAATGTTATAGTCCATGTAACTATCCAGTGCTACTAAAAATGTTTATATGGCTAGTTGAGTATGTTCTTAGCTAATCCAACAGTATTGTGAATAGCTCAACCGAAACTTCAGGGCACTAAAAGGTGAACTTTAACTTACCACCTGTCACCATACAAGGGCTAGTTAGTTTGTCCAGAACAAACAATTTCAGATGAAACCCTTACAAACATTACAACCATCAATCTTCAGATTTCAAAAAGTAAAATACAAAAAAATCATTACGGACATCTGTGAACGAGTTATTTATCTAGTGCCAATAGTGGGAAATAGCTGGTATTATGCATAGGCACCCACTGGAGCGGTCTCCTAGATTTTTCTACTTGCTTAATATTTCTATCCTTAGGCTATCATGACAGACTGTAGTAGAAACATAAGGGTAGATCTCCTGGAAGGGGCTCGGAAGTGAAGAAAGCAGCAGGTGAGGATAGAGACCGGTGGGACTTGGTGGGTAGGGGGAACTGTCCCATAGGTTCTGGTGAATAGGAAGAGGAGGGCCTGGTCTCAATGTAGTGAGGCTGATGGGGGCAACATCCCCACTTTCCTGCCTCTTGATAATTGTCCAGTTGGGTATTAACTGGATGTATGTTTTTAGTTAATAATAGATTCACCGCCTGAATGAACGATTAAAAGAAAATTTATTATTGGTTATTATTAAAAATATGGCTCAACCGGCCACTATATCCAGAAAACAGGCACAAGCACGTGGTAGGCGAAAGGGAAAGTGTCCAGGGGTGATGGTGAGTATCTAGCACCCAGAGACTACCTCTCCCTACTTGTTTTATAAATATTCGCTACACCCTTGCCAACAATTTCAATTGATCCTACGCATTTCAGTGTCACCACCAGCGTGACACATCATCAGGGATTCATAGAAACATTGATTCTTTAATTTTAAAAACGGCCATTACATCTACACGCGCCTGGAGGCTAAAATCAGCACATGAACAGTGCTATCCGGTGTTCCGTTCACCCTGTTTCCCGCTAGTATAATATACTGAGCACAGCCGAGCTAACAACTCACACACTGAATAAGTGTTATATTTTAACATCATATTTAGGATGCAGGAGCATCTTTTTTAATACTAATAAAAGTTTTTTGTTTTTGTTTTTTTGTTTTTGTTACATCGCTATTCCCCATCTCCATCCCTTTCCCCCCCATACATAGACTATATTTTGGTGGTGCACACCTGATGTAACATCACAAGAGGATACCTGTGGATACTTTTTTCATAATGACATCCCCCCTTAACACTCAGACAAAGGGTCCGGGTTCGGTCCAGAAACGCGTTGTCGTTCCAATAAAGAGTACCTTTGTAAAAACAACTTGGAGAACCTGTTTTTCTTCTTTCAAAGCCTGGCGCCGTTACCGCACATGATACTGCACCTTTTTGTTCATCTCTTTATAATACAGAAATGGCATTTAAATCACTTTGGTTGGAACCCATATAAATGATCTGAATGACTCCTTCTAGCATCACATTGAACACTTTTTTAGTTACAAAGATTCAGATTAGTCCTCGACACGTGCACCCAGTCTTTAATAGCAATTTCTTCACTTTCTTGACACGCATCTACCACTGTATTCTGACCACAAGTTCCTTATGCTTAGGTTCCTTGTATATATTTTGGGTAAAAACTTTGAACACGAACTTCTCCTTTTGTTAATAAATTGCTTACCTAGTTCTATCAGAAGCATATTTCACCTGGTTACACAATAGACCAAGCCTCCATAATCCAGTTCTGAAATACGCGTTCACTCAAATGTGTTATACATGGTGACATTGCAGCTCATAAATTACTATTATTACTATTAATACAGTAGAAAGCAATGTTTATTGGTGTTCAAGCTTGAATTATGATGGGCAGATGAGGTATTTGACCAAGGATCTCCATCTTCTGAGTGTTCACCCTTTTTACACACCCTAGCAGTAGACGACCTTAAAACGGGTGTTGTAATTAATGGGCCATAGAGGTTGGGTAATAGGCTTGGTACCATCCAGACCCTTTCCTGACAAACTACTGTGTTTCTTAGGCAGATCAATGTCTAGTAACAAGCACTACTTTAAGATGGTGACCGTCCTCGATTTCGATGTTCTTTTGGAGGACGGTATAGTCAACTGGTCAGCAGTCGTGTTCTTGCCGGCAGCACTTTCGCATCCAGCATTTTACCCAGGTGAGCATTGATTTTTTTAATTTTTTGCATTTCTATTGACAGGGGGGCTGGGATTTTTTTTAGGGGGGAGGACAATGCAAAGAGAAATCATATCACTAACTTCGAGTTCTTTAAAATAGTACTGCAGTATAAAGTTCAAGGGTCTTTTTTCACAGGAGGATATTATCTCGCCTGGAATAAACTAAGGTCATAGCACACAAGAGACCACTGTGTGACTTGATGTGTCAGATCAGAGAAAACCTCCTCAAGCGTTGTGTATCCATCTTTATAGCATCACTGCTCTCCACTAAAAACCTGATTTTATAGTTTCAGCAGGGTTAGTCTGATCCATTAGAAGATCAGAAGATGCCATCATGGGCTGGAGTCTTACTTGATAATGGAGCCCTTTCCCAACATACCCATAAGTTCAGCAGTGGACTACCACTCATATAGTGAAGTCTAGGTTCACATAACATTTTGCATCTGCATTCGAAATTGCATCGGGAAATTATATGTCTAATGTGCCCATAAACTGATTAGCTAGATGTATGCCCAAAGAGTGTCCTTGGTACACCTTTGCTATAACTGTATTCAGTGTCGGACTGGGGTCCCTTGGGCCCACCAGAGGGAATGATTCTGAGGGCTCACCCACTATCTCTACAGAATATGTGAACTTCCACTTGTTGTTATCATTGTACAGATGGGATATATTGTCAATAAGGTCTAATAGGTAATTTGTAAATCACTCATAAGAAATAGTGGCAAGTGCTCGGCTACCAAATTTTCTCCAAATAGAGTTGTCTTCTGCTAGACCTTTTGGGACCCATTCTTGGGTCAGAGTCTGGGCTCACCGGAGCATCCTCTGGTGTGCCAGTCTGACCTGACTTTATTGAAAGAGTACATTTTAACAAGGTCAATGGCATATATTTGCATACGTCTGGGTCATATGTTTGGTCCTTTTTTATGATTTGTCCTGGGTATGCATTGAAAACAGCAGCATATGAATAAACTATACAGACATTTGCTCTGTATAGATGGTGGGTTAACCCTTTTCATATTAGAGGTGGGGATGAGCAGAAAAGTGTCCCCTCATCAACATTCATACGTCATGAGATTTAAGGCCCATTTACACGGGCCACTGTTCGGGCGAACGCTGGATTCCAATCATTGCCCTGTGCAAACATGGCAGCGAACAGCCGTTCGTCGGCTGATCCAATTCTTTAAGCTGCCCTGAAAATAATCATTTTCGGCAGCACGTCTCCCCGTGCAAACGAGTTGTGCTGCCGACAATATGCAAACTATATGGAGACCGAAGTTTCGTATTACCAATCGTTTGTCACCATACAGTTTACCTTGGCCTGTGTATAAAGCCTTCAAACGAGCGCCTGTAATTATCGTAATTAAACCCAGGTTTAGGTCTGAATGGCATTCCTTCCATAGGGCAGACATAATGAGTTATGGTAATTACAGCCTCATTGTTTGTGTCATCGTCACTTGGCTTTGTTAAGTGGTGGCAATGACCCGCTGGGCATGTTTTCCTTAGTTATCCCCAGGTTACATTCGCAGTGCTGCCAGTAAGTGACTATAATGTAAATTGCTTGGGTACTATCGGTTTACCATCAATGTCGTCCACAACTGTCCAGTCTATTATATTAACAACTACTTGTATTATATACGTCCATTTACTGCACTCAGTGTGCTCCACCTGTTAGAAACTTTATGTTGTCATTCAATCCGTCGCTGTGAACATCAGCTATCTTGGTTGAATATTTTTTTTTTCATAACTGCAATCGTTCGTGTGATCGATCCTCTTTCGTCCTCTCATGCTGTATCCATTACAGATGCCTGTTTACACGAGTGGATGTACTTCCGAAATGACAATTTTTAAGTCAGCATAAAAGATGTGATCAATGAAAAACGAGCGAATTATCGCTGATCATTTGCTCGCTACACGTTTTTACATCAGACAATGATTGGGAACGTTTCTACGATCTGACGATCATTCGGGTGACTATTGCTCCATAGAAAAGTCCCTGAAGTCTTTATAAGCACAACGCCTACAAGCTATGTGGACACTAGTGAATAAATAATTTAAGAACAAGTTTCGACATAAAAAGTTGGGGCACATTCAGTGCTCTATTAACCCCTTACAGTCCAAGACATTTTTTTGTTTCTCATTTTCGTTTTTCACTCCCCGCCTTCTATGAGCCATAACTTTTTTATTTTTACGTCAATGAAGTGGTGTGAAGGCTTGTTTTTTTGCGGGAGGAGTTGTCGTTTATATTGGTACCATTTAAAGTATCATATAATGTACCAGGAAAAATTCTATGTGGGGTGGAATTGGTAAAAACTGTGATTCCTCCATATTCTTTTGGGTTTCGTTTTTATGTCTTTCACCGTGCGGTAATAACGACAAATTTACTTTATTCTGGTAGTCAATACGATTACAGTGATAACAGATTTATATAGGTTTTTTCTAAAGGTTTTACATCTTTTACAAAGAAAAAACTATTTGTTAGAATTTTTTTTTCCCATATTCTGAAAGTCATAACTTTTTAATTTTTTCGTCGATTGAGCTGTGTGAGGGCTTATTTATTGCGGCACGAGCTGTGGTTTTTATCAATACCATTTTTTAGTACATACGACTTTTTGGTCACTTTTTATTACAAAACTTTTCACCGCTAAGTTGACCGATTCTGGCATTTTATATTTTTTTCTTTTTACATTCACTGTCTGCCATATTGTAATAGTTCCGATTTTTACGGATGCAGCGATACCAATTTTGTTTATTTTTTTTATACTTACATTACTTCAGAAGAAAAATGGGAAATGTTTTTGTTTTTTTAACTTTTAATATATTTAATAAAATGTTTTCACTACTAAAACTTTATTTAACTTTTTTTACACAATCTATTAGACCTCCTAGGGGACTTGAATCAGCGATCGCTGGTACAATACACTGCAATACTAATGTGTTGCAGTGTATAGTCACTTATGCTACAGGCAGGGTTTAACAAAGGCAGAGTGAAGGCTGTCCTGAGGTCCTTCATTAGGCAACTGGGCTACCATGACTAATGGCGTGTGGGGGTGCCGATGAGCTGTCAGAGGGGGCCCCCCTCTCTATAATGCCTCAGATGCTGCGGTCGCGATTGACCGCTGTATTTGAGGGGTTAAACGGCCAGGAACAGCGCGATCGCTGTTCGTGGCCGTTTGTGTCGGGTGTCAGCTGTAATATACATGGAGTGCGCTCATACTTCTCCCCCTGCACCTTGACGTTCACTTACGTCAAGGTGTGTTAAGGGGTTAAATCTGCCACAAGCAACCAAGCAACAGATATTTTCATAGAAAAGATATGTCAATAAACTATTTCTTGATGGTTTATTGCCCATCCATCTAAGGTCCCTGTACATCATGTTCAGAAGAACTGCTTTAGCGTAATATTTTTAATCAAAACGAGGATTGTATCTCAGCACAAATGAGAGTGGAAAAATTTCTTATAGGGGTTGCCCAGGTTAGAAAACCCATTTTCAAATACCATGTTAGGGAAGTTTGAGTTAATAGAGGGGGGGGGGGGGGTCCTCTGTTCGGGATCCCCATCTCTTGGCCAGAGTGGAGAGCGGTTACAAAGAGCATCTCTTGGTCTGGAGGACCTGTCCTGTCCTGCATTATGCAGACAACCTATTGATATGACTAGGCATTGTGTAATGCCTTATTTCCCCCGTGGTGGCGCTGCACGGAAATGAAACAGTCAGGTTTTCCCCGAGACTACAGCTGATCATTGGAGGTTCCAGCAGGAGAAAACTGTGTGATCAGCTTATTGTTAAAAGACCTTCTAACAATTAGAGATTGCCCAATGTGGGGAAACCCCTTTAAGAAAGGTTTACCCTTCCCAAGCGCTGAAATTTGAACCTCCCTTAAAAAAAGAATGTATGGAACAGTTGACTTTCTGAATGTGCTGTAATCTCCAACTACTACTTTATACAGCCTAACCCTTCAGGGGAATTATAAACCAAGTAGGTTGAATTCTTCATACCCATTTTTATCCCTCGAGATAAGAAGCAATAGAGGTGTCCGGCTGACAGTCATCTCCTCTGCCTCTGTAGACTTAAAACGTAACGTAACTTTAGCAAAAGTTTTGATATGTAAGACCACCACCATCGCTGAAATGAAAGGGTAGCAGCGCTCACCTGAGCGTTCTGCACCTTCATCTGTGATTGGCGCTCGTCGTTAGACTGAAGATAGGCTCAGAGACGTTCTATGTGAGTCCGTCTTTACCCTAAAGAAAAAGAGCCGATCACAGCTGAAGGTTCAGATCACTCAGCAAAGAGCTTCTGCCGCTTCATTCATCAATGGTGGGAGACTTTTACTCTTTACTCTTTAACAGGCAAAATTTTACGGCCAAGCAAAACATCTTTGTAGTCCTGGGAGTAACTTCCAAAACATGACCTCACATTTTTACAATATACAGATGGCAGTCCCAGTAAGATAGTGATCTCAACCAAAAGGTTTTGTTTGATGTCCTGTGCTCATAAATCAGAAGTAATATCAAGACCATTGTATAAAAGCATGCCAGGAGCAAATAGAAGAGATATTTGTATTAAGGAGACATTCCTGAGAAGAGGTTTGGACAGGAACATTCATTGAGAAACACAAAATAAGGGACATTAACAGTAGAAATTCAATGAACCTCTGGATAGTGTCTACACATGTCGTCTTGAGCACTTCACCTATTTAGTATTTATACGAGGATATATTCCCAATGGCCGCTTTCAGACATCCATAATACGGGTTCATTCTAGCATTCATGTTATGGCCATAATACCCACAGTTCTACTGAACCGGATATCACTATTGGATCCTATTGTTATCTAATTCAGATTCAGGACGTTTGGGTATTACTGTCCTCTGAAAGCAGTCTACTATTTAAGAAAATGAAATAGTTTTCAAATGTCTAATGATCCCATCTTTCAAGACCAGGAGGTTTTTCTGTTGCCACCATGTTCAGATGTTTCATAGCCTGGACTAGGAGAATAATCTTTTTTCTTCTATGCCGTATGGGACATAGAAGTGAAACCGTTTATGGGTGTTATTTGATGTAAAAAGGTCCTTTAATAGTAGAGGGGAGAGAAAGCTGGAATATTTTGGTTTCCTGTGGTATAGATGGTCTTACACACATGCAATATCAATCACATATTAGCTCAATGGCCAACAGAACATTATCGTGATGTGGTTTGCGCGGTTTCCATTGGTCTCCAATCTGTGGTCCTTTACTTATAAAAAGGTTAACAAAACCCCAACAGACCCCATAAAATTCACTAGGTCCATTAGTGTCCATTTGGATCCATCAGAAAACAGATCCATCACAGCATCATGGAGCCATGGCACTAGTTTGAACAGAGGCTACATGGATCTCAATGAAGCTGACATCATCTGCATGCAGTTTGCATGTTCTACTTGTATTTGTGTGGGTTTTCTTCAAATACTCTGTTTTTTGGCCCCAAACATGCTTGGATCATATTTCTATAATTTTGGCCCTGTAGTATATATGTACAAACATGCAATATATTGAGTCCAACTGGGGCAATAAGAAAAGAGGGAGCGAAGGTTGCAGTCATTCCCAAGCCCTAGCGCCTGAGGGAGCCCAATGGGCCTCATTGCCTCATGAATGGCAAATGATAGATGGGAGGCCATGTTATAGATTTTGCATTGGGGCTACATGTCTAAAAAAGACTGTAGGAGTTTGTGGTCTGGGACTCCTGTCCTGGGGAAGCCCTCGACATCACTGTCCATTTATGGACATTGATGTCAAGAGCTTTACGATGCCGTAGTCCTCAGCCAGGGTTCCGGCTCTGGAGACACCCTTGACATCACTGTATGTATATGGACTGTGATGTCAGGAGCTTCCCTACGTATATGTTTAATGTATACCTGTGATGGATACCATACGGTGGCATTCGTCATACTTAGGCTCCCATGTAAAAAAAGTAAACCGCGAGGTATACGTTTTTTTTGCAGGATCCCTCAGGATGGAATAGCATAGTCTACTACACTATTTCATCCTTAAAAAACTCACGTATACCAGCCAGACGAAGACCAAAAGGAGACTCTTTAGCTCTCCGTCAGGCTAATGGAGCCCTGTAGACGCATTTATCGTGTAAGTCGGGAGCTTTTACAACATAAACGTAGGGCACAGAGGCGATGTGGAGGGGGCACATTTCCATTGCCTTGAGGTGACATGATTTTTACTGGAAGGACTCATTCTCTGGAACCAATTGATAATGATGTCCATACATGTCAAGTCTAGTGAGATAAAGGACAATGTGTTTGCATGCTCTGCTGGAGTCTCACTGACCTATAGAGTTCTGTCCCATTATCTACACTTGTATCTTACTGAGCTGTAATTCTTAGGTAACATCAAAAGAAACAGATTCCTTCAGGGCCTTGGAATGTGGAATTTCCAGATAATACTCTACTTTGTATCCTAATAAAACCATTCTTGATTTTTCTGAATACTGGAAATATCTGGATTTTTGGGGATTCTGTTTAACTTATTTAAATCACAGCAAGTCCTGAGAGAGAGGATCTATTATGTGGGGGTTCTAGATAGCTTAATAATGTAATACAATGTGAGACAATTGGTTGCACAATTATTGCCCCCTCTGTTGACATGCCATAAAAGTCGTCTATGGTGGGAAACCCTTTCAAATATGCGGCTATAACAGAGCCTGTGTATATGAAGAGGGTGGATTCAGCATGATGGTGCTTTGACCACAAAGTTTATTAACCAACCATTAAAACCTCAAAACCACAGTCAAAACATCAGATCGACATTGATTGCAGCTACAATGTCAGACAATGTTTATCTACACCATTGAGCAATATCTCAAATTATAGCTTATGAAATAATGTAATTTTCATATTGCCATCTGACTAATAAGTCTTTATAACAAAAAAATGAAAGAGTGGGGAAAATCACACACCAGATCTGTGTCTACCAACTGTAAAAGTCTGACGACGGTCACACTACATCTGGTCGCACTACAAAAAATGTATGCAATGTCTGCAACTTGCTGTCGCATTACTATTTTAGGGTGCGATTTGGTTGTGAGGCGCAAACGATTTAGGCATTGCGACATTCAAAAGACACTAACAAATTTTAATTTGCGGACATGTCGCAAATGGGTCGAGGCATATGGGACTTACATTAAAGTCTATGCAGGTAAATTTGCCTTGTAGCCCTAGCCTCCAGCTGAATAAAAGGTGCTGGTGGTGGTCCGCCTCTCCCTGTGTTGTGAGCGGCACTAGTGATATATAGGGGATGAAATGCTGGACAAGACCTGGGAACTGCGTGAGGAAGAGGAGAGAGAGCCTTGGATCCCCTCAAGCTGCCACATCAAGTGGTCAGTGCCACACCGTATACAATGCCGTGACAAGGTCAGAATGTTATATGTAACGTAACACACAATGTCTTGATACTGGACGTTGTGTGCTGCTCACTCAGTGATCCGGCAGCCGAATGTTAGCTACCTGGATATCTGAGATTGGAATGGACCATGAAAAAACTCAAAATCGCATCTGTATTCTTTGTTCCCACATACACAGCATTCAAACGGCTCTGTAATAAGCTTAAATGGGGTTTCCCATAATCAATATGTGTCATCTAGCTACAGGACAGGTGATAAATATCTGATTGGTGGGGGTCTGACCGCTGGGACCCCCACCAATGATGAGAACGGGCTTACCTTGCCGTTCCTGGCAGCCCCATAGGAATGGAGCGGTAGTGCGCATGCTCGTCCACCAATCCATTCATTTCTATAGGGCTGCCGAAGTTAGCATGCACAGTACAGCTCCGTTCCTATGGGGCTTCCAGGAATGACAAAGTAAGCCCGTTATCGCGATTGGTGGGGGTCCCAGTGGTTGGACCCCCATCAATCAGATATTATCCCCTTTTCCTGTGAATAGGCGATAAATATTGATTATGGGAAAACCATTTTAATACTACTAATAAAGCAAAAATGATGTGTAGAAAATAATAAAGAAGAAACCTGCATTGGTCACTAAATATAATGCCATATAAATCACATTGATGGCCTAAGAAATAAAAAAGTTATACCAACACAGACTAAAACCGGATAAACTATATCTGGTCCTTAAAGACCCAAAGGCCTGGATCTGTCCTGGTTAATAATTGTGTCCACACAATGGGGCAGAAAACTTAGGTTTAGGCTGTGTTCACATGTCAATTTACTGTAGGTTTTGGTTGCAATTTTGCAATAATTGTTTATGTAGTAGCAGTTTTAGGAAGATTTCCTATGCCTGATCGCTCCTTCTCTCATGAAGACAACCCCTGTCCATATGACCTGTTAGATACTGTGTAGCTGAACAAGTTCCAGGAACACAGATACAGTTCATGCCAGCTTAGTGGAAGAGATCGGCTGAAATGGTAGAATATCGGGCAGGCAGAATAGGCAAATCTTGTTATCAATACCATGTGCAAAGCTTTCACCAAGCCAAGCGTGCCCATCATCCGTGCTTGATCCCCATCCACATGTAGCGGAAAAAAAATAAGCACATGAAATCATGGTATACTGCAGATTTTAAAATCCGCAATATGCCTATTCAGTTGAGGAAATTACGCAAATTACAAACGGTGAAATCCACGGCAGATTGTATCTGCCACGTCTGGACTTACCCTAAGGGGAGCCCAAAAGATGCCTCTGCACCAGTAACAATAATTGTTGCATGATTATCGGGGTCACTGTAACAGATTTTGCATTGAGAACCAGAAGCAAGAACTAAAAGCACTACAATACAGTATGATCCAAAAATACATCGGTTTTTATCACGGAGAATATTTTGTATAGCAATTCAACTTGTCTGGATATGAATGTAGGATCTTAAAAAGATGGCCCAGCATAACATGGGTTGATATAATTATTTTCATTCTTTTATTTACTACAGGACTGTTTCTTATGCAGATATCAAAGGACATTACCACACCTATGTCAACAGTGTGATTTCTCAACAGGCACATACAGAATGGGTGGGGGGTGATGGATAGTAATAGGGAGGGGGCTTCATCTGAGGAACATTTGGAAATTCCTAGAGGACATTCCTCCTCCCAAACCTGACCATATAAATATAGCTGCTTCTACACAAGGCAAGAGAGGGACAGAAGACAAGTGTATAGGACAAGATGCTGCCACTACTAATCCTATCTGTGTGTGTACTGCATGGCTATGCTGCCAGTCTGGTGAGTAGCGGGAATTTACAGGTTAGATAATCAATGAAAAATTATTTATGGCAAATCTATCTTTAGATATATTAGGAAGCAGGTACTCTATTAATTAGAGTAAATAAGGTCCCTGTAAAGAAGCTTTTTAGCTTTGTAATTTAATTTTTCCTTTACTCGTGTAATAGATAACTGCTGTGACTACTAGGAGGAAAAGGGGAGCCCTGGTGTGACTAATAGGGAAAGTAGAGGGCTCTGTTGTTTATTTTTTTTCCAATTAGCAATCAGTGCTGTGACTATCAGGGGGAGTGAGCAGGCACCGCTGTGGCTACTAGGCACATGGGGGAGACACTGCTGTGATTACTGAGAGAAAGGTGGTACACTACTGGGGAGTGAAAGAGAGGGAGACAATGGGATATGGGGACAATGCTGTCATTACTGTGGGTACACTACATTTCCTACTGGTGGGAGGCAATGCTCAGCCAACTGGAAGTGAGGGTGAACATTTCCAGGACTAACAATCGGGGGAGGGGGGTGCAGCAGTACCTATTATTTCTTGCATTCACTACTGTGCTGGGGGGGGGGGGTGTCTGCAAGTGACGTTGATCAGTCACAAATATCTACTGTGCAATTACTTCTTTTAAAGAAACAATTCTTTGAAATGGAACTGTTACCTCAAAAAAATTAGATATAAAGATGTTATATGGAAGTAATAATATGTGATCTTAATGATGGTCCTTACTAATAGATTATGAAGATTTCACTGCCTCACCTTCAACGACTTTTATGCCTTTTTCAGGTAAATACAACTGGGGAAATGGATGAACGGGGCGTTTGCCACTGTTCTGTTGCCCTCCCAGATACCACATTCCCTGCAGATCGTTTGGAGGTCCTGGAAGTTTCCAACAGGGATCTGAGCATCAGCGTCAACCAAGAGATCACTAAGGTAAAACTAGATGAAATTCTGATAATCTCTCAGTCACCGTTAGTTGCTGTCTAGAATTTCAAGATGTATTTATGAAATCCTATCATCCTATTAGATGCAAAGTTACCAAGCTACATTGACTGGATACCTTCAGAAGCTAAAGAACCTGACCAGACGGGTGGAAGTCATTGAGATGGGGGGGATATCTTACACAGAACTAGACTTTGAGCTGCTGAAGTTGGAAATCATGGAAATGGAGTCATTGGTGATAAAACTTCGTGAATCCATCAATGGTTCCACTCTGGTAGAAGCGCTCTACGCAGAGGTAAGTTAACACTTTAGGGGTTTCAAGGGGTTTTAGGGGGTCCATCATGTAATGGACAGATATGGAAAACATACATGCAAAGACAACTCTAAACACTGTCCTGCTTTGACTAATTTCCAGGTACATAATATATCAGTCATGGTGAACCAACTGGAGTCATACGACAAGAATAATGTCCTAGCTGTGAGACGGGAGATTGTTTCACTGCGTAAGAAACTTGAAGATTGTGAGAAGAACCAAGATAATCCTGCCCCACCATCAACCAATTATGGTAGGTCAATGGTGCTTCTATAACTAATACCTCAAAAACAGAGGTTTTAAATTGACCAGAGCCAAACCTTATTGGAGGAGATTCAGTAATCCAATGTGCCAAAATACTAAAGTTGAGTTTGTGTTTTTAATACTTTTTACGCCACCTTTTACAGTTTAAAAAAGTAACGAAACAAAGTGAGTGGCTAATATGTCATATAATGCATTAAGTTTGTCTAACATGTCTAACAAATATTAGTCTACATGCTCCATTTTGATAAATTTGCGGCAATTTGCTCCATTTGACCAACTTCTTCATACATCTTACATTGTTAATGAATCTCCCCCATTGTACTCATCACTTCCACTTGGAGCCAAATTTACCAACCACTTCATTGTCTGGACGAATATTAAGTCTGTATTTTGTCAGTTCTTAAATCCTAGTAAATTTGTTAAACAGGTTTTTACCGGACATTGATGACCTATTTTTAGGATAGATCATCAATATCAGTTTGACGGGGTCAGACTCCGGGCACCACCACGGTCAGTTGATGGAAGGGCCCCTTCATTGTTTGCTAGACACAGCTCCATACATTTCATAGTGGCTGTGCCCGATGCTGCTGCTCTCTACAGCTCAATCTCATTCAAGTGAATGGGACTGAGCTGCAATACCATCCACAGCCACTGCAAAATGAATGGAACTGTGCCTAAAGCACTGCAACCCTCGCAATAAGCTGATCAGTGGGGGTGAGGGTGGTCAGACCCCCACCGATCTGATATTAATGACCTATCCTATGGAAAGGACATCAATATCAAAGTCCTGGAAAAACACTTTAACTGTAATTTCTGAACATAAAAACATAAGCAAATCTGGGGAGATACCAGGACCGGTTGGCTTGGGGGGCCCATTATAATCTGGATAATACTATAGTCCTGTTAAATGTGCGGTACATACTGAGCCTGCTATGACTGTCGAAGGGCCAACATACACCTTGGTCCTGGCAACAGATTAATTTTTATATAGACAATTATAAAAACAAAACAAAAACATAAAATAAAAGACTGGCAATAAATTGAAGGTAATGTTTGTCTACACTTGTTCCGACTCTACTGCCACAGTCGGATGTGTTGATCCATCAATTATGAATATTAATGTAATTTTTTCCATCTTTAATATTCTTAGGATCCTGCAATCACGGGGGTATTGTCAACATCAGCAAACCATTTGTGGTACAATTGAACTGGTTGGGATTTTCCTATAAGTTTGGAGGATGGGGAAAAGACTCATACTCTGGTGCTAATCAAGATGTGCATTGGGTGGCCCCTCTCACGACAGATGGCCGTATGATGAACCTTATTCGATTCTACCCTACGTACGATGATCTCTTGCTGTACAAAAGCGCCACAGAAAAGGTGTTGACCAAGACTCTGGCCTATAATAATATTGACTACTCCAGCTGTGGCCAAGGTGGAGGCGTGATCATGTTCAACAATTCATTGTTTTACAATTGCTATAACACCAGGGACATCTGTAAGTACAATGTAGATACCAGTGGATTGGCGCGTAAGACACTCACAGATGCCACCTTTAACAACCGATTCTCTTATGCCTCTTCTATTTGGCAAGACATTGACGTAGCCAGTGATGAAGATGGCCTCTGGGTCATTTACTCTACAGAGCAAAATGCTGGAAACATTGTCATTGGCAAACTGAACCCCCTAACCCTCACGGTGGAGAAGTCTTGGATAACATCCCAGTATAAGCTTGGTGCGACCAACACCTTCATGGTGTGTGGGGTCTTATATGCCACTAGAACTCTTAGCACCAGAAGAGAAGAAATATTTTACATGTATGACACCAAGACAAGCCAGGAAGGTCAGATAAGCATCATCCTTGACAAAATGATGGAGAATGTGCAGAGTCTTTCCTACAACCCTAATGATCACAAGCTTTACATGTACAACGATGGCTACTTAGTCACATACAATCTGGCCTTTAAGTCACTACCTAACATTGCCTAAGAAATCTTTTTTATGTATATGGAATATCCACCTTAAATAATCAAAGGAGCATCTGCACTCTATTACTGGAGAGCACCAACACTGTCTCCATGTCCATAATTGTTATGGCTTATCCTCTACACTCCAGTGCCAATTGCTTTCAGTCATTTAAATATAGATGGTAAAAGTGACTGTCACTAATAAATACCATTTTGTTTTGTTTTTTGTATCTAAATAGATTAGAAATTCTGTGCTGATCAATTTCTTAATATGACTTCTTAGCGGCCAGAGTTCTATTTTTCTGATACAGAGCTCCAAATTCTCTGCATAGACCTATTGGCTACCTGCAGTCACCACTAGAGGGAGCATATGAGCTTTCTGCATACTGTTTATCCATTGAACTCTATAATGACACAGTATGCATTAAACTCCTAAGCTCCCTCTAGTGGTGACTGCAGGCAGCCAGCTTGATATATTTTAAGTCTATGTCTTTCTTTGTAGGGGATTTGGAGGTCTGTACCAGAAAAACAGAGCTCTGACCACTATAAAGATATATTAAGAATTTAATCAGCACAGAAATTTGGACTTAAAAATGTTATAGTAATAAAAAGATGGACATTCACTTTAAAATGAAAATATACTGCTGTAATAATTAAATGTGAACTTTTTTTAATATACAAATGTTGTTGTCGAATAAAACGTGTTTACTACTAATGATGGTTTCCTTAAATACTACATCATATTGGAAACTTCACTAAAATGACAAGTTATCGTTTGTCAAAGATATATTTTCTACATCCCTAAAGGTCCCTTTTGAGCTTATGGGGGCTCAATGTGTAATAAATAATAAAGAAAAAAGGAAACCAAGAATGCAAATCACTAGGAACATTGAGTCAACAAGGAATTCTGGGAGATTTTTTTTTTAACTCAGATGTGATCGGTATTAGGTTAATCCTTTGTGTTTGAGGCACGCAAGAGCCACTGTCAGCTGAGCCGTCCATCCGGTAAGTACTACTAGTGGAATGTGAGACATAAAAATAACACTTTAAGTTGTCCCTTTGCTTTCAAAACATGCAGCCATATATTGGACTCTTCAGCCAACTTTCCAAGAGGTTAAAGGCAATGTCCATTTCGCAACCATCTAAAACGGAAAATGAAGCCACTTTGCAACTAGTCTTACTTAAAAGTCTCTTACTCTTTTGTGTTTACAGCTCCTATGCAGATCTGTGTTTCCACGGTAACAGACTACAAACCATGTGTTGTCTGATTCTGAAGTCATATTGCCATCCATGTGTCCCCTACTTCTTGCCAACCTATCAAATGTATGTTAGTAAAAAGTAGGGGACAGATGACTGTTGAATTTGTTTGTAACCTGCTACCAAGGGCACAGGTCTCCATAGGAGCTGTAGACACAAAACAATAGGAGATTTATTCTAACTATTTGCAGAGTTGACTTATTTTTCCATTTTACATGAACTGGAGCAATAGCTTTTACGAACTATTGACGTCAATAATAGTATTCTCTAGATTAGAAGATCTGCCATGGAAAGTAAACTTCTTGCTTTGTAGGATCAAGATTTAGGGTTCTGGACCCTTTCAAGTGCAATATGTAATTACCAGCCAAGTCTTGGGGCTTATGCACATTTCTTAAAGAGAACATGTCCATAATATGGTTTCGTATGGAAGAACCAAATGACAGCGCATGGATTACCTACACCAGCATATTATAGAGCCTTTGGGACTCCGTATACTGTGGTGCAGAGCATTGTTCATGGAGCCTTATGCTCAGGAAGTTTAAAGCAGAAGCCTGAATGAATGGGAGGCAGAATTTTGCGTCAGAATCCGCCACACAAATTCCTCTGCGTGGGCATAGCCTTAGGAAAATTTCCTATTTCTGATTGCTCCATTAAAGGGGCTGTATCATGTCTCATGAAGACAACATCTGTCCATGTGCCCTATTTATCTATTATATACTTTGTAGTTACACAAGTGCCCAGAACACAGATACGGCAGGCAGAATAAGCAAATCTTAATAACAGTACCATTTGCAAAGCATTTACCAAGCGAAGAGTGTCCATTGAGTGAATGAGTAAATCCGTGCTGACCGCATTGGTAGATTACAGCAAGCGATGGATCTGTTTAATACAAACACTTATGAGTAGTAACCAAAGGTGAGAAAAACAATCGGCACAGAAATCAGAGCAATCTGCAGATTTGAAAATCCAGAACATGCCCATTTTGTCCTGGAAATGACGCAGATTGCAAACGGGGTGAAAATCTGCAGCAAATCCGCGTGAGAATCTACAGCAGAGTTTTTCCATCATGTCTGGACTTACCCTAGGGGGAGCCTAAAAGATGTCTCTGCACTGTAACAATAAGTGCTGCATAATTACTGGGGGTCACTGTAACAGATTTTGCACTAGGACCCAGTGGCTTCAGGTTATGTTACTGGTAATAACCCAAATTGTACAGTTTTTATCACTGGGCGTGTTCTGTATGGAAATTCAACTTGTCTGGATCTAAATCTAAAATCTTAAAATGATGGCCCAGCATAACATGGGTTAATATAATCCTTTTCATTCTACAGGACTGTTTCTTATGCAGATTTCAAAGGACATTACCACACCTATGTCAACAGTGTGATTTCTCAACAGGCACATACAGAATGGGGGGGGGGTGCTGGATAATAATAGGGAGGGGGCTTCATCTGACGAAGTCTTGGAAATTCCTAGAGGTCATTCCTCCTCCCAAAACTACCCATATAAATATAGCTGCTTCTACACAAGGCTAGAGAGGAACAGAAGTCAAGTGTATAGGACAAGATGCTGCCACTACTAATCCTAGCTGTGTGTGTACTGCATGGCTATGCTGCCAGTCCGGTGAGTAGCGGGAATTTACAAGTTAGATAATCAATGAAAAATGTTTTATGGTAAATCTATCTATAGATATTGATAGATATATTAGGAAGCAGGTACTGTTTATTTATTAGAGTGAATAAGGTTCAATGTATAGAAGCTTTTGTAAATGCTTTATCATTTTAGTCTTTCCTTTACACATAAAATAGATAACTGCTGTGACTACAAGGAGGAAAAGGGGAGCCCTGGTGTGACTAATGGGGAAAGGGGAGGTCTCTGTTGGGTTATTTTGCATAGGGAAATCAGTGCTGCGACTATCAGGGGGAGTGAGCAGGCACCACTGTGGCTACTAGGGGAATGGGGGAGACACTGCTGTGACTACTGAGAGAAAGGTGGTACATTACTGGGAAAGGAAAGAGAGGGGGACTACTATATTTTCTAATGAGATATGAGGACAATGCTCTCATTATTGTTGTGGGTACACTACACTTACTAGTTTTGAGAGGCAATTCTTTGACATCTGAAAGTGAGGGTGAACATCTCGAGGTCTAATAATTGTGGGGTAGGATGGGGGGTGCATAAGTACCTATTACTGCTTGGCACTAACTACTGGGGGGGGGGTGTCTGCAATTGACTTGTATCAGGCACAACAATTTACTGTGCAATTACTTCTTTTAAATAAACAATTCTTGGAAATAGTCCTGGAACTGTTACCTCAAAAAATTAGATATAAAGATGTTATATGGAATTATTAATATGTGATCTTAATGATGGTCCTTACTAATAGATTATGAAGACTTCACTGCCTTACCGCAAACAACTTTTATGCCTTTTTCAGGTAAATGCAACTGGGGAAATGGATGAACGGGGCGTTTGCCACTGTTCTGTTGCCCTCCCAGATACCACATTCCCTGCAGATCGTTTGGAGGTCCTGGAAGTTTCCAACAGGGATCTGAGCATCAGCGTCAAACAAGAGATCACTAAGGTAAAACTAGATGAAATTCTGATAATCTCTCAGTCACCGTTAGTTGGTCTCTAGAATTTCAAGATGTATTTATGAAATCCTATCATCCTATTAGATGCAAAGTTACCAGGCTACATTGACTGGATACCTTCAGAAGCTAAAGAACCTGACCAGACGGGTGGAAGTCATTGAGATGGGGGGGATATCTTACACAGAACTAGACTTTGAGCTGCTGAAGTTGGAAATCAGGGAAATGGAGTCATTGGTGATAAAACTTCGTGAATCCATCATCGGTTCCACTCTGGTAGAAGCGCTCTATGCAGAGGTAAGTTAACAGGGATTTTCGGGTCTCAAGGCGTTTATTATGTGATGGACATATATGGAAAACATACATGAAAAGACAACTCTAAACACTGTCCTGCTGTGACTAATTTCCAGATCCATAATATATCAGTCATGGTGAACCATCTGGAGTCATATGACAAGAATAATGTCCTAGCTGTGAGACGGGAGATTGCTTCACTGCGTAAGAAACTTGAAGATTGTGAGAAGAACCAAGATAATCCTGCCCCACCATCAACCAATTATGGTAGGTCAATGGTGCTTCTATAACTAATACATCAAAAACAGATGTTTTAAATTGACCAGGGCCAAACCTTATTGGAGGAGATTCAGTAATCCAATGTGCCAAAATACTAAAATTGAATTTGTATTTTTGCTACTTTTTGTACAAAATTTTACAGTTATATAGCTGATTAGGTAAAAAAAAAAGAAAAAAGACACAGGTCCATCAAGTCCAACCTATAATCCTGCCATCTTGATTCAGAGAAATGCAAAAACACCCAAAAGGTACATTCCAATCCCCTCATTAGAGGAAAAATTCCTCCCTGACTTCAAATATGGCAATCAGAATAAATCCGAGGATCATCAACCCATGTCCAGAATCTAATACTCATAACCTGTAATAATATATTTTTTCAAGAAAGGCATCAAAGCCCTTCATAAACTTGCGTAAAGAATCAATCATCAAAACATCCAGTGGCAGAGAGTTCCATAGTTTTACCGCTCTAAAAGTAAAGAATCCCCGTCTGTGATTATGCTAAATCCTAGACGTAGAGGATGCCCCCTTGTCCTTGTAAGGCTATGTTCACACGTGCACGTCCGTTACGGCTGAAATTACGGAGCTGTTTTCAGGAGAAAACAGCTCCTGAATTTCAGACGTAATGGCATGTTGCAGGCGTTTTTCGCTGCGTCCATTACGGACGTAATTGGAGCTGTTTTTCTATGGAGCCAATGAAGAACGGCTCCAATTACGTTCCAAGAAGTGACAGGCACTTCTTTGACGCGGGCGTCTTTTTTACACTCCGTCTTTTGACAGCGGCGCGTAAAAAAAAATGACCGTCGGCACAGAACATCGTAAAGCCCATTCAAATGAATGGGCAGATGTTTGCCGGCGCTTTGGAGCCGTATTTTCGGACGTAATTCGAGGTTAAAACGCCCGATTTACGTCTGTAAATATGGTGTGTGAACCCAGCTTTACAGGCCTAGGTGTAAAAAGATCATTCGAAAAATCTTTGTGCTGTCCAATTATTTAATTGTACATTGTAATTAGATCGCTCCTAAACCATCTTTTTTCTAAACTGAATATCCCCAAATTTGATAACTTTCTTGGTACTGCATTGCCCCCATTCCCATAATTACATTGGTCGCCCTTCTTTGCACCAGTTCTAGTTCAGCCATATCCTTCTTAGACACAGGTGCCCAAAATTGTACACAATATTCGATGTGTGGTCTGACTGGTTCATATAGAGGCAAAACTATGTTCTTGTCATAAGCATTTACTCTTTTGATGCATCTCGTGATCTTATTTGCCTTTGCTGCAGCTGCCTGGTACTGGTTGCAACAGTTAAATTTACTGTCCACCGATATCCCAAAGTCTGAGTGGCTAAGAGGTGTCATAAAATTCACCAAGTTTGTCTCACATGTCTAGCAAATATTAAGCTACATGCTCCATTTTGATCAACTTGGCACAATTTTCTCTATTTTCACCAATTTGTAAATTCATACATCTTACACTGTTATTGAATCTCCCCCATGGTACTCATCGCTTCCATTTAGAGCCAAATTTACCAACTACTTCATTGTCTGGACCAATGTTAAGTCTGTATTCTGTCAAGTCTTTTATTTTAGTGAATTCATTAAAGGTTTTTTTGTTCGGGACATTAATATTGATAACCTATTCTAAGAATAGATCATCAATATCAGATTGACAGGGTCTGACTCCACCACCACAATCAGCTGATGCAAGGGCATCTTCATGGTTTACCAGACGCAGCTCCGTACATTTTTGTAGTGGCTGTGCTCGGTACTGCAGCTCTACAGCTCAGTCTTATTCAAGTGATTGGGAATGAGCTGCAATGCCAGTCACAGCCACTACAAAATAAACAGCGCTGTGCCTGGAGCACCACAACCTTTGCAATGAGCTAATCTGTGGGGATGAGGGTAGTCAGACTCCCCCACTGATCAGATATTAATGACCTATCCTAAGGATAGGACATCAATATCAGAGTCCCCTAAAAACCCTTTAACTGTTAATTTTGGTAAGAAAAAGATAAGCATATCTGGGGAGATACCAGGACCGGTGGGCTTGGGGGGCCCTAATACAATCTGGATAATACTGTAGTCCTGTTAAACGTGGGGTAGGCAGTGGGCCTATTACGACTGTCACCGATGGACCAACATACACCTTGGTCCTGGCAACAGATGAATTTGTATATAGACAATTATAAGAAAAAAAAAAAGTGGGAAAAAAACCTAAAACTAATGTTTGTCTACACTTGTTCCGACTCTTCTGCCACAGTCGGATGTGTTGGTCCATCAATTATGAATATTAATATAGTTTGTTCCATCTTTAATATTCTTAGGATCCTGCAATCACGGGGGTGTTGTCAACATCAGCAAACCATTTGTGGTACAGTTAAACTGGTTGGGATTTTCCTATAAATTTGGAGGATGGGGAAAAGACTCGTACTCTGGTGCTAATCAAGATGTGCATTGGGTGGCCCCTCTCACGACAGATGCTCGTATGATGAACCTTTTTCGATTCTACCCTACTTACGATGATCTCTTGCTGTACAAAAGCGCCACAGAGAAGGTGTTGACCAAGATTCTGCCAGGTAATAGGTATGACTACTCCAGCTGTGGCCAAGGTGGAGGCGTGATCATGTTCAACAATTCATTGTTTTACAATTGCTATAACACCAGGGACATCTGTAAGTACAATGTAGATACCAGTGGATTGGAGCGTAAGGCACTCACAGATGCCACCTTTAACAACCGATTCTCTTATGCCTCTTCTGTTTGGCAAGACATTGACTTAGCCAGTGATGAAGATGGCCTCTGGGTCATTTATTCTACAGAGCAAAATGCTGGAAACATTGTCATTAGCAAACTAAACCCCCTAACCCTCACGGTGGAGAAGTCTTGGGAAACATCTCAGTATAAGCTTGGTGCCACCAACACCTTCATGGTGTGTGGGGTCTTATATGCCACTAGAACCCTTAGCACCAGAAGAGAAGAAATCTTTTACATGTATGACACCAAGACAAGCCAGGAAGGTCAGATAAGCATCATCCTTGACAAAATGATGGAGAATGTACAGAGTCTTTCCTACAACCCCAATGATCACAAGCTTTACATGTACAACGATGGCTACTTAGTCACATACAATCTGGCCTTTAAGTCACTACCTAACTCTGCTTAAAAAAAACTATTTTTATGTATATGGTCTTTCCACCTTAAATAAGCTACGGAGCATCTGCACTCTATTACGGGAGAGCACCAACACTGTCTCCATGTCCAGAATTGTTATGGCTTATTCTGTACACTCCAGTGCCAATTGCTTTCAGTCATTTAAATATTGATTTTTTTAAGTGAATATCCACCACTGAATATCATTTTTTTTTATTTTTGCATCCTAATAGATTAAAAATTCTATGCTGAATAATTTCTTAACATGTCTTTATAGCGGTCAGAGCTTTATTTTTCTCATACAGAGCTCCAAAACCCCTGCATAGATTTATTGGCTACCTGCAGTCCCCACTAGAGGGGGCATATGAGCTTACTGCATACTCTTTATCCATTGAACTCTATAATGACACAGTATGCAGTAAAATCCTAAGCTACTTCAGGCAGCCAGCTTGATATATTCTAAGTGTATGTCAATGCAGCGGATTTGGAGCTCCGACCACTATAAAAATATATAAAAAATTGAATCAGCACAGAAATTTAGACTTAAAAATGTCATGATAATAAAAAGGTGGACATTCACTTTAAAGTGTTAATATACTGCTGTAATACTTAAATGTGAACTTTTTTCTTTACAAATGTTGTTCTTTAATAAAACGTGTTCACTACTACTGATGGTTTCCCTAAATACTACATCATATTGGAGATTTTGCTAAAATGACAAATTATCGTTTGTCAAGGATGTATTTTTTACATCCCTATGGGTCTCTTTTGGGCTTATTGGGGCACAATGATAATGGGGGCGTAATAAATAATAAAGAAAAAAGAAAAAAAGAAAATCTAGAATGAAAATCCTTTGCATTCTGTCAGCCGAGCCGTCGATCCAGCAAACTATATAGTGCATACATAGAAGCTGCATCACAAGAAGTAAATAACATTTTTAATAAAAGTTAATTACAAAAATGGTTTTAGGCACAAATTACATATGTTAAATACTAATAAAAAAAAAAGAATACAAAAGGTATATGTAGACTTTAATCAGTTAATCAGGATTAATAAAAGAGTCCCTTTTTTTCCAAAAACAACCGCTGAATCTAAGGGCAGTGTCAGACTGGCATGCCATGGACCCACCAGTGGTATTGATTCTAAGAGTCTACCATCCATCTATGCCAGGAATAACGCAGTGCGTCAGTTTTATCCATAGTGATCCTTTTAAGGGGTGAGACATTTATGGCCCCTGTTTCTGTGTCTTTGCAATAGGTAGGAAAGTGAAACCCCACGTGTCAGACAATTATGGCATATACTTTTGATATGCCATAAATGCCCCGGGTGAGGATACCTCTTTATGTTTTATTTCAACCCTTGGGAGCGCTACGATCTGACAATGTGGCCCTCGGCGCAAAAACTATTGTGCACCTCTGGTGTATACAGAACATGTACACGTCCACATTTACTTATATCCTTAATTCTGCTGCTATTATTGTGCACAGATGTCATAACATTAATACATTTTATTGTTATTTGTGAATAGAATCTCCATAGCAGCAAGTGATGGGTTTTACATCAGCTTCAAATGTTTTTTTCTTCTGCTGGACCTATGGGGCCCATTATTGTGTCAAAGTCTGGCTTATATGGCCGGGGTCTGTGTTATCTTCGATCCCAGTAGTTATTAGAGAAGCACGACTCTGTCTTACAGCCACGTTCCTGTGGGCACACTGGGCAGTACCAACAAGATCACAGTGCCGAATATATCTGACGAATCACCTGCCAGCGATAAATATATATACACACTAACAATTGTTTAAATATTCATGCAATAGAATAAAGAATTCATCAATGAATAGAAAGTAAAACGCAAAGATCTACAATATTTGATTAAAAATAAGCATTTATTTGACCATTTAAGCTTTTCTATCAGCAAAGTGTAAAGAAATATATATTTCATTTCATATACAAAAAATATGTATGTACATTTGTAACAAAATTGATTGTAACAAGTAACTAGAATATCCGCTCATGGATAATTCTATCTGTAACGTAAATATGTCACTTTGTCCCAAAGAAGTTTCTTCACGCAAACAGTTAGTGGAATGTGAGACATAATAATAACACTTTAAGCGTTCCCTTTGCTTTCAAAAGATGCAACTGATATTGGGCTCTTCAACCAACTTTCCCAGAGGTTCAAGGCTACGTCCACCTTCGCAACCAATTTTTTAAATGGTCTCAATACAACTAAGACGAAAAATGAAGCCGCTTTGCAAATAGTCTTAATTAAAAGTCTCCTACTGTTTTGTGTTTACAGCTAATATGCAGATCTGTTTCCATGGTAACAGACTACAAACCATGTGTTGTCTGATCCTGTAGTCATATTATCATCCTTCATCCATGTGTCCCCTACTTGCTAACCTACCAAATGTATGCTAGTAAGAAATAGGGGACAGATAGATTGAAATAGGACTGTAGGGTTTGTTGTAGTCTGTGACCAAGGAGACACTGGTCTCCATAGGAGCTGTAGACACAAAACAATAGGAGATTTTTTTAGTTGGACTATTTGCAAGGTTGATTTATTTTTTCATTTTAGATGCATTGGAACGAGTGTCATTATTAAAACGATTGTCTTGATTAGAAGATCTGCCATGGCAAGTAAACTTCTCGCTCTGAACGCAAAATATTTGGGGTTCTGGACCTTTTCCATTGCAATAGGTAAGTACCGACCTCTTACTAAGCCAAATCTTAGGGCTTAGGCACGTTTCTTGAGGAGAACATGCCCATAATAAGGTGCCATATAATGGCATTAAGTGGCAGCGCACGGATTGCCCGCAACTGCATGCTACAAAGCCATCGGGACTCCGTATAATGCCATGCAGAGCCATGTGAATAGAGCCTTATGCTCAGTAGGCATAAAGCAGAAGCCTGGCTGCAAGAGTAGTGAAGCAGATAACATAAATCTAACAAGAATACCATTAGTATATCACACAGAAATTCTAATGGTATTCAGAAATATTTGAAGCCCAGCCTTTCGGCAAAGCAATCCACCCATGGCAGATTTTCTTTCATGGGATTGTTCACAGAATAATTCCAATGAGCACAGGTCCTTGGCATTATTGTACAATTCATGTGTGTTATATTGCTATGTTGAGACTGTCTCTTTAGGAGTCTCCGTACCATTAGGCTGGTTTCACTTGGCCGTAATCTGGCCATAACACCTGGACTCCTAGCGGTTCTTCTGAACTAAAGTTAAATCCCCATAGAACCTTTATTGTGATTGGTCCTATTCAGTAGTACCTTGTATGGTCCTGGTTTTTAAGTACCCTTAAATCAGGTCATATTATGGCTGCATGACACTGGCCTTACATAAGAGGACTAGGGAGCCTCATGTATATATACAATATGGTTGAGGTTTGGCTGGTAAAGCGAAAATATTATTAGTAGGTGGTATTTCCTCTCTAGCACCAACAAGACAATACCTTCCATTTTGCATTGTTAAGGGGTTGAAAACTGGTTTTGTCTCGTTTTTTTTTCCAGAAACAGCGCCACTCCTGTCCATGGGCTGTGTCTGGTATTACAACTCATCTCCATTAGACATTTCTTATAATCCGAGACAACCTCTTTCACGTAATGGAGAAAGGCATTGGGGACAAGTAATTTTTAAAAAAAAAGTATACAAAGAGTGCATGAGTATCCGGCAGTGACCACTAGCTGGTGCTACATACATGTCAAACAAAAATGTGGTTGGTAACAACATATAATAATAATAATAATAATAATAATAATCTTTATTTATATAGCGCCAACATATTACGCAGCACTTTACAATTTAGAGGGAACATGAAACAAACAATATCAGACATTACATAGTGACAAAGTTCATTTACAATTCAAACCTGGGTAGTGAGGACCCTGCTCGCAAGAGCTTACAATCTATGAGGACATAAGGGAGACACAAAGTGTAACAGTGTTTGTTCTGTACAATAGTCCGGCCATTTTTATACACATGCGGTGGTAACATAAAGCTGCATGAGCCGGTCACCAGCCACTATCCGTGTATGACGGACATGAAGAGAAGGAGTGTGAGGGAATCTTATTCTGATGACTAATCTAAATGGAGGGCCATGGAAAGGAGTCAGATTAGGGAATGTTATAGGCCTGTCTAAATAGATGTGTTTTCAGGGCACGTTTAAAACTGTGGATATTGGGAATTAATCTGATTGTCTGGGGTAGCACATTCCAGAGGACGGGTGCAGCACGAGAGAAATCTTGGAGACGGGAGTGGGAGGTTCGGATTATGGAGGATTTTAATCTAAGGTCGTTGGCAGAACGTAGAGTCCGAGTAGGGTGGTAGACAGAGATGAGGGAGGAGATGTAAGGAGGTGCAGCACTGTGGAGAGCTTTGTGGGTGAGAGTAATAAGTTTGAATTTTATTCGGAAGGGGATGGGCAACCAGTGCAGTGACTGGCACAGATTAGAGGCGTTGGTGTAGCGGTTGGTCATAAAGATGAGCCTGGCTGCTGCATTGAGGATAGATTGGAGAGGGGAGAGTTTAGTGAGGGGAAGACCGACTAGTAATGAGTTACAGTAGTCAAGACGAGAGTGAATCAGAGCAACAATGAGAGTTTTGGCAGTTTCCTCCGTAAGAAAAGAGCGGATTCTGGAGATGTTTTTGAGGTGAAAATGACAGGAGCGTGAAAGTGATTGTATGTGAGGAGTAAAGGAAAGATCTGAGTCAAAAATAACCCCGAGACAGCGGGCGTGCTGCTTAGGAGTTATGATAGTGCCACACACAGAGATGGAGACATCAGGTTTAGGGAGGTTAGTAGATGGTGGGAACACAAGGAGCTCAGTTTTAGAAAGATTCAGTTTCAGATAGAGAGAGGACATGATGTTAGAGACAGCGGACAGACAATAACTGGTGTTCTGTATTAGAGCAGGGGTGATGTCACGGGAAGAGGTATATAATTGGGTGTCATCAGCGTAGAGATGGTACTGGAAGCCAAATCTGCTGATGGTTTGTCCAATAGGAGCTGTGTAGAGAGAAAAGAGGAGCGGACCTAGGACTGATCCCTGAGGAACCCCGATATCAAGGGGAAGAGGAGAAGAGGTGGAACCAGCAAATGACACACTGAACGAGCGGTCAGAGAGATAGGAGGAAAACCAAGAGAGAGCCGCGTCCTTGAGGCCAATAGAGTGGAGCATGTTAAGTAGGAGTTTGTGGTCTACAGTGTCAAAGGCTGCAGAGAGATCCAAAAGAATCAGGAGAGAGGATTTACCGTCCGATTTAGCCGCCAAGAGATCATTTGAGACTTTAGTAAGGGCAGTTTCTGTGGAGTGTTGAGTGCGGAAACCAGATTGTAAGGGGTCAAGAATGGAGTTAGCAGAGAGATAGCGGATAAGGCGAGAGTAGACCAAGCGTTCCAGGAGTTTAGAGATGAAGGGCAGATTAGAGACTGGTCGGTAGTTGGCAGCGCTGGATGGGTCAAGTGTTGGTTTTTTCAATAATGGGTTTATAATGGCATGTTTAAAAGCGGAGGGAAAGATACCAGAGGAAAGAGAGAGGTTAAATATTTTAGTGAGGTGACTAGTGACAGCTGGGGAGAGGGACTGGAGGAGGTGTGAGGGGACAGGATCACTAGGGCAGGTAGTAGGACGAGAAGAAGAGAGGAGCCTCGAGACTTCTTCTTCAGTTAATGGGTCAAATGCTGAGAGTGAAGAAGAGGGAGTGCGGGGGGGAAGGGGATCGATGTTACTAGGGGACTGGGAGAGAATATCATGCCGGATGTTGTCAATTTTAACTTTAAAATAATTGGCCAGGTCTTCAGCACTGAGATCTGTGATTGGTGTCTGCACTTTAGGACTAAGGAGGGAGTGAAAAGTATCAAAGAGGCGTTTTGGATTATTAGATAGTGTGGAGATGAGAGAAGTGAAGTAGACTTGTTTGGCGCGGTGAAGGGCAGAGTTGTAAGTTTTGAGCATAAATTTGTAATGGAGGAAATCTGCATCCAAATGCGATTTTCTCCACAGTCGTTCGGCACATCTCAAGCACCGGTGAAGAAAGCGGGATTGAGGCGTGTGCCAGGGTTGTCGTCGTCTTTGTCGGGTGGTTCGGAGTGTAGTGGGGGCTGCTTCATCCAATGCATTTTTGAGAGTGTTATTATAAAGTTTGGCAGCCAGATTGGGACAGGAGAGGGAAGAGATAGGGGACAATGAGGACTGTAGACTGTCTATGAGTTTCACAGTGTTAATGGCATGTAGATTTCTGTATGTCTGATACGTAGGGATGACCTGAGGAGGCAGAGAATATTTGATAGTAAAGGAGAGAAGATTGTGGTCAGAAAGCGGGAGAGGAGAGTTAATAAAGTCAGAAACTGAGCAGAGCCGGAAGAAGACCAGGTCAAGTGAATGCCCGTCTTCATGTGTAGGAGAGTTAGTAAGTTGTGACAGACCGAGGGACGAGGTTAAAGATAGAAACTGGGAGGCAGATGAGGAGATTGGGTTATCAATGGGGATGTTGAAGTCACCCATGATGAGAGTGGGTGTTTCAGAGGATAGAAATTGTGGAAGCCAGGCAGCAAAATGATCCAGGAATTGGCGAGGTGAGCCCGGTGGGCGGTAGACAACTGCCACTCGGAGGGGAAAAGGGTGAAAGAGTCTGAGGGTGTGGACTTCAAAAGAGGGAAATGTGAGTGAGGGGACCGGGGGAATGACCTGGAAAGTGCAGTGTGGGGAAAGAAGTATACCTACTCCTCCACCCTGCCTGTTCTCAGTTCTGGGGGCATGAGAGAACTGGAGACCACCATAAGCTAGAGCAGCAGGGGAAGCAGTGTCAGACAGGTGTAGCCATGTTTCTGTAAGAGCCAGAAGGTTGAGAGAGTTAGACGTAGAGTCTATCCCTTTTACTGCAGGGTGCCACAGAGTGAAGTGACCATACTAATAACTCCGCCCACTGAAGGGTCATCCTGAAAGCAAGACATTATAATAAACATACATTGTACATCCCACTGCAATCTGACATAAGTATTCCATGGAAGAAATTTCTATAAAACTTGTTGATAGAATGACTATACAATTGACACCATCATTTCTAGTTTTTGAAAAATGTAAATGGAATGTTTTTGGGAATTTTTTGGAAATATTTCAATTTGATATAAAAAAAAAATTCTAGTAAAGTTTTAAAAACTTTTTTTTATATTTTATACGGTGTGCTAAATGTAAGGGGCATTGTCCAGTGATGACTCCTGTATGGTTGGATATTTTTGCGGAGTTTCTTTCATTTCTTTGACTTTAGTAGGGAAAACCATCTGTAAAGATGTATAGAACGTTTTTTTTTAAGTGGCACTGGCCGTGCAGGTTATAAAGAAAACAGTGCAAGGGTCATTTCCTTGAAGAAAAAAAAAAAAAAAAATGTCCCCCACACAGTGATGGCTGTAAATACAAAAAATTATTGCATTAGCTGGCCCACCGGAGTCGTAGCTAGGTTTTAATTCACTTGGCCCTAGCCCTGTATCTAGTTACCATGGCAAGCCCATAATGGCATTTTGGCGACCGCCACCACTTCCCAGCCTGTCCCCCTAGCTACGCCCGTGTAGTCCACTCTAACTTTACATTCGAGGAGGGTTTTTTAAGAAAAAGATGTAAAATATGTAAAATGTAAAGGACGATTTTAAAACTAAGACAAAAACTAGCCTCATCCTTTATACAGATATCTGTAAATTCATATTTTTATGTAAGAAAGTGAATATATCATAGTGCAGCATACGGAGCTACATGATAATACTGATAAGGACATCATCTGGAAAGGAGTTTTGTTCATTGGATTTGTTCAGTTGGCGTAATTGTATTTTTTCTTTTTTCACCATCGTTACCCATCAAAGTTTGAAAATAAATCACTTGACCCACCCAGCAGGAGCAATGTACGTACTAAAGTGCTGCGTACACATCTACATAAAGGCCAAAGTCACAAAAATATAAAAAATTATGTATACGTATTTGTACGAAAAGACAATACTAGTAGATAACATACTTACCTAAACACATGGTAATAGCAAAAGGCAAAAGGAAAAAGTTTGTTGCATCTGCCAAAATGTCGCATATGGATTAAAGTTCATGACTATTGGTATTCCACCTGAGATCCAGGATTGCTGCCTATTCTTTCGCATTAAAGCAAATGCTGACTGCTTGTGTTATTTCTGCTGGTAACAACTGCCCGTGATATTAAAAAAAAATCTCCGACCCATAAACAACTGTGTCAAAATTATGGAACAAGCCATTTCTACAGGGGCGTAGATATAAGGGATACAGAGGTAGAAGTCACACCTGGGCTCCTTTACGTGAAGGCTCGTATCCATTTTTTTTTCTATCATTAGTCTATATAGTCTATTGAATATTTCCAAACATGGTTACATTAATCATAAATTATTTTGCCATTTCTGATAAAAAGAGGCCAACCACAACCTTCTCCACCCCAAAAATGTTCTAAATCCGCCAAAAAACCTAAGGATGCCATCGACTTTTGATACAGAACCAACCTTTTGTATGGTATACATAATATGGCACCAATACTGTAGCTACGTGAGCCTGGAAACAATGGATGCACCATGTCGGTATACAGAGTGCCTATGGGTTCAAAATACCTTAGGGAGTCAGTGTTCTGCCATGCAGAGACCGTGCATGGGCCTTTAAGGCCACCACACTCAAATCTGGAAGCATGTTTCCCTTCTTATTTATTCACCAAGTCTTAGACTTAGAGATGAGTAAATCATTGAAAATATTTGTTTTGCCAACATTTCACCAATGGAAAAGAATTCCGCAGGAGCTATATTCCCCTTGTATACAACAACGGAGACTGACATAAGGACTTGTATCTCAACCTCCATTGTCCTATATGTAGAATATACAACTATATAATTGGAAATTCGCTTGTAGGCCTATCACTGGTCTGATAAAAAAAATGGTTATGGAAGTTAGTAATACATTATATATACTTTTTATATTGTGACTTTAGCCTGGTCATGTGAAGAGGGGACATCGTGTCAAATCTGAGATGCCTGACCTTATGATGGAAATTTTTCTATAGACGAAAGGTGACTCAAGACACCATACTGCAACTTCAACCAAAGAGCATCAAAATCACTGTTGAAACAATTTTTGCACTATACAGTTGATGCTTAACTCAATGACATAGTGTAAATCATAAAATGTAGCCAACCAATCGTGAGTCTTCATCTGTGCACTTCTTGACTCATTGCTTGGTGCCCACCTACAGACATGGTCAACGGGGCAAGCCTATACTCAAAGGGCTACATAAAACACATTTCCTCCTCCATATGAACATTAGTGGCTCCATAAACAAAACAATATCTGATACGGTTATAGAAAAATTATAAACATATCCCTTTTTTATCAGATTATCACCCTTGATGGTTTTACGTATAAAAGGAGGAGAACGGCTACTGTAAAAAGAATGTAAAGTGTGACTCTTACACACTATTGTAAGAAATTAGTAATTCTTTAAAATAATATTATTTTTGTCCATGTTATTGTAAAAAGAATTGAGTCTTTCATTCATAAGGTTTCCAATTTATGGAACTGACCTTTTTAGCCAACAGTGGTAAAACCATCAAGCACAAGAGTATGAAAGTCACTCTCTTTTTTGTGTTACCCTGGAAAGTTTCCTCGTATATTGAGTTGACGTTATAGTGGGATGCTCTGAGTAACTCTACAGTCTTTAAAAAGTTCATTGTACAACAATAAAAATGGCTTGTGAAGCCATCGTCAAGGCAGTGCTATCTAGCTATTCTTTGTATATTGCCAGAAAACCTGGGCTATTGTCTTATTTTTACCAGTATTGGTCATTGGCACTGGAAATGTTGAAAAGTTGGAAGACCAAGGAAATGTTCTGCTTCGTCCATTCCTTTGTAAGGGAAAGGAATGCTTGGAGAGTTGTTTAAGAAGTTGGTATTTCACCTAAGTCAAGATTAGAACTCTTGAAGAAGTCTTTAAGAAACATAACGTTGAGATTCTAACATTACGTCGCCTAGCTTGTGCTTATTATCTGGACCCTTGTCCAGCCAAGAGCTCTTCCAAAGTTCCTTCCTCTAAAGCAGAACTGTAACGTGGATGTTCTGTGGATACATTTGTGAGGAGTCTTGTGGCTTCACGACTGGGACACATCACATACCGATTGGTGTTCTCAGGTTGATGGACCTCTGCTGTGACAGAAGTGGCTTTCGAGAATAGGTCATCACCAAAATCCTTGGCATCCAAACCACCCACAGCTCCAAGTTCACCATCATCACTAAAGGCAGAGGAAATGGGCTTTTCCATGTTGACATAAAGAATTTCTTCAGGGTCTTTGGCTGGAGGTAAATTCTTTAGAATTGTCTCCAGTTCTCTATGGAGCGTTTCAAAAGTTGGACGATCTTTGGAATTTAACTGCCAACAACTTGCCATCAACTCATACCTAGAGGAAAATAGACATCACTGGTCACAACTGAGAAAGTGTGAAAGACATGAAAATATTATGCAGCCCAACATAGAATTGTCCATAACAAAAGCTATAATGACCTTTTATCAAGTCACTGTGACTTATAAGACTATCTTTTTTTTTTGCATTTAGATGTGGAATTGGGAATACTACTGAAATAATCCAAAATTCTCTACAGAACATACAGATCGAGCAATTAAAATTGTTAATAACAGCCTTTATCATAAAGGAAGAAGAAGCCGTGGATTTCCACATACAGTTTTAGGTCAAGTTTTGTTTTTTTGTTTTTGCAAAAGGAAGAAAAAATATGTATCCACACGTGTGTTTGGTTCAAAACTCCATCAAAAACAGTGGTTTCAGCTTTATGGTTCTTAAAGAGGTTCTCCAGGACATTAATATTATTATTATTCTTCGGATAGCCTATCCATCTTGTACAGTGGGAGCCAACCTCCAGGACTCCTAGGGATTAGCACATTGAAGTGGCATGTCCCTTCTATTGTTAACACAGGCACAGCAGCTTGTCCGTATGGGTATCTAGGCCTGGTACTACAGCTGATCCCATTAGGATGATGTGAGTACAAGGCTTAGTCACCCATATGGAGGAGCCACTGCAGCTGTGTAAACAATGAACGAGAGGCTCCTTCATTGTGCTGATCGTCAGGGATCCTAGAGGACACACACCAGGGATCAACAATTATGGCCTATCCTAATGATAGGCCAGTAATTTTGAACCCCTTTAAGCTAGTCACATCAATGAGAACCCCCTTTAAGATAGCCACACATGGGCCAGTTGAACCATTAGAAAGAATTGGCTATTCAACATCCTTGATTTGAAGGTCATTAATACGGCATAAGGTTTGCTTTGGGGCTATACGTGTTTTGTTGTATGTGTGTCTAAACATACAGTATACATACAGTATTAGGTTATATGAGTTATGTGTCGAAGCAACAGTTCTGAATGTATCTGATAAACAGGAGTTAGTGTTGTGTACCTATTTATCTATATAAAAAGTTGAGTACATTTTTGAGACATTGGATTACGTGTCTCATGTCTGGTTACAGCCTATATTATATTATACCTCATTCACTTCCATACCTACATTCATAATCTTACTGGTTTCAGAGCTCAAATCTCCCAATATCCCCTGCTTGTTCAGCATCTGTACAGAACTTGCTCTGATAATTCACATAAGTGAAGACTTTGCTGTAGGCAATGTATAATAATCAGATTTTTTTTGTAGTGGGTTAAAATGTGGCACACCAACACGTACACATTCCTTTATGGAGCATGTGGTTTGGACTTCAAAGTATCTGTCGGGAATCTGTTGTCAGACGTCCTAGATGGCTTGAGCAACAGGATGTGGTTTAATGTCTTTCAGATCAGGAATGAAACAATTTCCCATTCTGGTTCAAAACCAAGGTGGATGGCAAACAGGGATATGAGGCAAGCTAGCGCTTATGCTATGGGGAGGTATTACATAAGTGAATGTCATAAACTGACAGCAGTAAATTTAATAAAAAATATATAAAATTGGAATTAAAAATATATTTTTTTTTATTTATTAGAATTTACATTGTTAAAGTTGGGTGGATTTCTTAGTTCATTAGCATATAGAGCCTATAGTCTGACCCAAAGGCATAAGGCAGACCTTAGTAATATGAGTTCAGCAATGCATTCAAATTGTTAATGCCAGTCACAGTGCTGCTACTACTTCTGATATTTGGAAGAAAATTGACAAAAAAACTTAAAAAAAGAGCTGTTTAGTCCATGACAATATTGCGATTAGATTTAACAATCGTGACAGCCTACAAGTTTTATCCGTGCACTCCTAAAATTGAAGGACACTAACCATATGAAGGAAATATGGTGAGCCCTATGGAGGAATGGGAGTGGTGTTCTGGCACCAAGTGTCAGATCATGTCAGTTTTTCCCACCCGTACCGCCTTTAGACAGTTGTTCTTAAATGAAGCCCGGTGATCGGCCCCTGTATCGTCCCATTATTCCCCTCTATCTCCCCTCATAGAATTTCCCCTTTTGGACTGTTCCGTGCACAGGAGGCATGGCTGTTTTTGCATTATAGTTGCCAACATTTTAACATTTTTTTCCAGGAACACTTAGGGTGTGGCGTCTTTGGTGGCTGTGTCTTATGGGGGCGTGACTTAGCAGAATTTCTGCATACAAAAAAAAGATAACATTTTTGCACTAATTTGGCTGACAGCTACTATGGTGGCCGGTATCTGTCTGGTTATCCGGTTGTTTACAGGCAGGTGATGTCTCACTTTATCACTAGGGCTAGGCAATATGTGCTGACCACTACTGGCAATGTAAAAACAAGCGTAGATAGTGCCACACTCAGTGCCCCTTGTAGATGGTGCTCCACACTGCCCCCAGTAGATATTGCCACACACTGTTCCCTGTAGATAGTGCCACACACCTCCCTGTAGATAGTGCCACATACTCCCCCTGTAGATAGTGCCACATACTCCCCCTGTATATAGTGTCACATACTCCCCCTGTATATAATGTCACGTACTCCCCCTTTATATAGTGCGACATACTCCCCCTTTATATAGTGCCACATACACCCTCTTTATACAATGCCACATACACCCCTGTAGATAGCCCTCACCCTCCCTGTAGATAGAGCCATTGTGGCTCCCTCTATGAGCGGAATCCCCGGCCAGGAATCGGCAATACTCGGGCCGGGGATTCCTTATATGGACAGTGAAGTCTTGGGCTCACTCTATGAACGGAATCCCCGGCCAGGCGTAAGCAATGCTATGGCCGGGAACTTCAGTGCTCCAGGAGGAGCCCCTGACTTCATTGTCCATATATGGGTAGTGACGTCGTCAGTGGCTCCCTCTGAGCGGAATCCCCGGCCAGGCATCGGCAATGCTCTGGCCGATGATTCCACTGCAGGAGGTGCCCCTGACAGTGACGTCCTTATATGGACAGTGAAGTCATAGGCTACTCCTGGAGCGCTGGAATCCCCGGCCAAATCGTTTCTGACGCCCTGGCCAGGAATTCCACTCATAGAGAAAGCCCTCACTTCACTGTCCATATAAGGGCAGTGACAACAGGAGCACGTCCTGCAGCGGAATCACCGGCCAGAGCATTGCCGATGTGTGGCCGGGGATTCCGCTCATATTATGAGCCACTGACGACGTCACTGTCCATATATGGACAATTAAGTCAGGGGCTTCTGGAGCGCTAGAATCCCTGGCCAAACTGTTACTGTCGCCCTGGCCGGGAATTACGCTCATAGAGAAAGCCCTGACTTCACTGTCCATATAAGGGCAGTGACGTCAGTGGCACCTCCTGCAGCGGAATCCCTGGCTATTGCGTCGGCATCGCTTTGGTCGGGGATTTCGCTCCAGGAGGAGTGAATGGCAGAGCAGGAAACTGATAGAATTGTGTAATCGCTGCTTATTTGCTGTGAGTTTTCCCCATTGAATTCACTGGGAGGTAAAACCTGCAACAAATAGCAGTTGTAGCGTTTTTTTGCGGCGGGCTTGCAGCGATCCTGCCGCAAAAGATGCAATTCAGAAAAATAAAAAATCTCATACTTACCCAGAAGTCTGTGTTCCTCCCTCCAGCGAGGCCTCCTGGGATGACGTTTCATCCCATGTGACCGCCACAGCCAATCACAGGCCGTAGTGGCGGTCACATGGGATGAAACATCATCCCGGGAGGCCGGCCTGTATGACGTCAGAGGGCCGGTCTCCTGGGATAACGCTTCATCCCATGTGACCGCCTCTGCAGCCAATCACACACTGCAGCAGTCTCCTGGGATGAAGCGTCATCCCAGGAGGCCAGGCTGCTAGCAGGTAGGTAAGTGCTGCAGTTTTCCGCAGCGGACATTCCGGCTGAAAAACTGCACCACGATATGGTGCGCTTTTTCGACCGGAATACCCTGCAGCGAACAGGGCGGATACGCTGCGTGCTGTTACGCAATGTTTCTCCCCCCTGTGAACTCAGCCTATGTGATTGGTGCAACTTTGTAATTACATTTTATTTTTACTTTTTCAGATACAACTGCTTTCTATCCTGTATACAGAGAAGCTGTATCTAGCGCTGAAACCTGTATCCGTCAGGGTAGCGGGACTGACGAGTTTAGTGAAAGCAGGTGCCTCTGACACGCAGGATCCACCTGTTATCGATCACTTGAGCCGCTGACCTGACAGATTCAGGTTTCAGCCCCAGATACAGCTGCTCTGTATTCAGGACACAAAGCCGCTGTATCAAAAAGTAAAAATAATTTTTAATAAAAAGTAATTAGAAAGTTGCACCAAACATACTGATACACATTTTTATTAAACAAAAAAAAAAAGTTTTCAAAAGTGAACATTGCCCAGACTGTTCCTCTAGGGGTTCAGATTACTCTTACCTTCCAGTGTTACACATACAGTAATAACCGTGTAGTTTTTCTTAAACATGTTTGCTCCAACAGTAAATATATTGTAAATAAAGTGGGCAAGGAAACTGGGTCAGAAACTTCCGACCAGGCCATCATTGCTGCCCCTAATATTAGTTATATTACAATGGGCAACTGTAAATAAAAAACAGATGCTTACAATCCATCCAGACAATCCGGTGGCTGCTTTAGCCGATTCCCTTGTCTCAAGTAGTCATAAATTTCACTGTTTTCTACCCCGGGATATGGCGTTTGGCCCCGTGTTGCAATTTCCCACATGGTGACTCCAAAAGACCACTGACGAGAGAAGAACATTAGTCACTATATGCAATTTTAGATTTGTATACATCGTATTTTCATTTATGCAATAATGACATTAAGGGGATTCTCCACTTTTGACCGTCCCTTTTTGTTAGAAGGGTCCTTTGAAAATAAGATCTCAGAAAGCCCCACTGATTGGACGACCAGGGATCTGATATAATCAGTGGGGGTACCCGGTATCAAGTGTTCAATTACCCTACAGCACCACCACAGGGGAAATGGAGTATTACATGGTTCACATTGAATCAATGGACTGTCCATGTAATAAAGGTACATGTTGAGTCCTCCAGTGGGGAAGACACTCTTTGTTGCCAATCTCTGCTTTATTATCTTAGCATTCACAAATAAGGCTTTTCAAAATGTGTTTTTATAAAAAAAATACAACCCTTTTAAATCTGTTCAATCACTCCAAAAATAGCAGTTAAAGGGGTTTTCTAGGATTTTGATAGTGATAGCTTATCCTTAGGATACGTCATTAATATCAGATTTTTGCTGCAAAGTTAAAGGGGTTTTCCCTTGCCACCAATAACAGATCGGTGGGGGTCTGACTCCTGGCACCCCATGATTGGCTGATTGAAGAGGCTTCGGTGCTCCAGTGAACGCCGCAGCCTCTTCAATGCTAACCAGGTACAGCTCCATACATTCAGTAGTGGCTGTGCCTGGTACTGCAGCTCTTTCCAATTCAAGTGAATGTAACTGAGTAGCCACTAACGAATATACGAAGTTGTGCCTGGTAAGCAATAAAGAGGCCGCAGCGGCAACTTCAATCAGCTGATCGGTGGGGGTGCCGGGAGTCGGACCTCCCCAACTCAGACATAAGGATAGGTCATCATTATCAAAGTTCTGGAAAACCCCCATTTAATTTTTGCAGCATTTCACATCTCTGTGATGCGTCTTTTGGATTTCAAGGCATGCTGAGACTTGTAGTTAATAAGCTTTTACAAATTGGCTAGTCTATCTTATAAAGCTGAATAACACGAGACCTTACAGAATTACTAAGTGATTGGACTCACCACATCACTCTTGGTGGTATAGACGCGGTCTGCCAGGCTTTCTATTGCAATCCATTTGACTGGCATTTTGGCAATCCGACCTTGCCTATAATAATCTCCATTGTAGATTTTCTTGGACAGACCAAAGTCTGCTACACAGACATTCATGTTCTCATTTAACCTGGGTGAAGTGACAAAGATTAATGCGTAAGATGGACAAAAGCTGAAATGGTCAGTAAGGTAACCACAACCAGGCCACGACATCATGGGGGCCAATGGTCTACCCAGCCACGACAGAAAGTAGGATCATAAGAAGGCCGTGCAATCGTCAATTGACTAATGAATATATTCTCTAATGTATATAGATTCTACAAAGTATGTTATTAATAAGTAAGGTGGCATAGGAAATAACTGGTGGCTAGGTGGAGACTGCGGCACTAGAGCAGAAATCCACCAAAGTACACCCTTGATTTATGCATGGCCATATGGACTCTATAGATTAGATGCATCTCCATGGCTGCAGTGCTAGGGGTGTACTACAGCCATGGAGAATTAATACAAGTCCGTACACAAGGCGCTATGGGTAGGATACATGCATGGACATAAATGAATGGATTCGCAGAAGCATTCTCTTGTAGCTACTGTCCTCAAAATCACCACCTGGACACTGAAGTTTAGCACTAGATGTACTTTCAAAATATTCTGAAAAGTACTACTCGAAAGACTAGGCCCAGGAGAATCAATGCTACCCCTCGGAGATGGTAACAAAGGCCTAACCAAGATGGCTGAAACATTACAGAACATTGTTGAAAATGGCAAAAATGGAAGAAGATAAGAACAAAAATATGTATTGCTATAGAAATCTTATCGGTTATGTCCACCTTTGCCACCAATTAATTTTATTGCAAAAATAAATCTAAAATAAAGCAACAATGAAAATAATTTTTGTGTGAGCACCTACGCAGACCAATGTGTCTCCATGGTAACAGACTACAAATAAATCCTGACTGTAGTCTGATCCTGCAGTCATACTCCCTTACATTTTTCCAATACTTCTTAGTAAAATACATTCGGAAAGGTTAGCAAAAAGGGGAAACATATAAGAGAGTATAAGTGCAGGATCCGAATACATACAGGGTTTGCTTGTGGTTAATACAAATGTCCAAGAAACTTTTTGAAGAAGGATAGTTAAGTGTCCAGATCAACCGAGTGGATTTCCACAAGTCAGAAATTATGAGTTTGAGTTCAATTATCCAGGATTAGAATAAAGGGTCTACTATTTTCCAAGTGCACTCTTGTCCATAAGACGTGTCTGGTATTGCAGTTTTTCCCTATTCAAGCTAGTATGGCTAACCTGCAATACCAGACACAACCTATAACAAAGGGTGGCACTGTCTCAAAAAAAAAAAACAACATTTTTTTTTTCTAATCAAGGACAACCCATTTAAGATAACAGGGATACCTATCATCAGCTTTCAGTAATAACCCATTTATCCCAAGAACCTTACATGCAATTCCGGGCAGCGAGGTCTCTGTGGATGAAGTTCTTGCTGCTTAGATACTCCATGCCGCTAGCTATGTCTGTCATGAACTTCACCAGCATCTGTGTTGGAAGATACTGCAAGCAAATTATTAATACAAGGTTAAAAAGTTTAATCGAATAGGAATGATTTTTTTTTTAACATGCACCGACACAATGATTGACCCTATAGGAACATTCCAATATTTTTTCATAACCAGAATATTTGACCTTAAACAATATCTATGAATAAATACCCCACTATGATCTACAGGGTTTCACCCACAGGAAATTGTTCTCTTCATTGCAATGATAAGTATCATACAAAAAAAAAAAACGGGGGTACAAGAAGCCAGTCAGTACTCAGCAGGGAAAGGGGTTGCCTCACCACTTCAACCCCTGTCCATATGGCATGTTAAAGCTTATGGACGTCATAGAAGGGAGTTTCCAGCTCGGGACCCATGTCTCTGTGCCTTGAACAAAATCCGGGAAAGTTGATTCTAGAAAGTTTACTGGGGAAGGGGCAATCCATCAGCAACACACAAGGGGACTGAAAAAGTTGTGTACACCCATAATACATGCACTGCTCCAATAATGGGTCTAGTGTTTCAGTCAGACGGGCCTATTGACTCATTGATCTACCGGTCATGATGGATGACGCTGGTCGGAGCATGTTCTGGTCCTGTCTTCTCACAAGCCACGCTACCTTGGCCAGGATATTGATTATAGTCCAATAACAGTCCAAACTACTATGGAGTCTTGTATTACATACCAGGGGGGCATCTCCGAGCCGAGAGTACAGAAGGAAGCTGTGCAGATCTCCATGTTTCATGAATGGCAAGATAACAACCGGTGATGGGTATCCTTCATTCTCTGTATTCTGAAGACAAACCCCTGAATGACGGAGAGGAGAGAATCTGTATTAAAATCGCTGACTGTTGTTTATGTTCATACTTTTCTGAGTTTCATTTATTTTACTCTGGTATCTCTCTAGGCTTTGGTTGTTTGTTGGCAGAAAAATTGAAAATCCTTGACATGTGGACAAAGCTAAATTATAGAGCACTTCTACTGCGCTAAGTTTCTGCTAAGTTTTGCATCGGGCCCTGGGTATATCATTAGGCTCCTAGGGCCCGATGCAAAATCAGTACAAGAACCCCTCAACCATCATGTGCCATTTATACAACTGGAGTCCTCCTTTGTGGTCCCAATCTGGGATCAGGTGCCCAGAGTGTCTGCAATTCCTGCACCCCCTATAGTTACACCCCGGGCCTGCAGTGGGAGACGCAGTTTACTTTCGCCACTACACGTGTCCTGCAAGTGTGTAGCTTTAGGAGGTGCCGAGATAACAGTCACACCCAGGCCATGAAGACTGAGGGGGCCCAAAGGCCACTGTGCCACATAAGAAGACACCAGTATTATGCATGGACATGGTAGGTGGGGGCCCATTGTATGTAGATGTAATCGTAAAAAATTGAATTTGGAGTAATCCTGAATGTGCAGTCTTCCTTTTGTACTTCTCCTGCCTTAAGTTTTCTTTACAAGAAGTTTCTGTTAGCTGCTTTCTGTCACCATGTAAGAGGGGTAACCTGTTACTCGCCCCCTCACATGTTCTGTGTCCCCTCTTTATATTCTCTTGTACTGTCATCCCCCAAAGTCTGTGGCTGCAAATTCTCCCCCATCCCTCTCTGTGTATGTCACAGGGCTGTGCATGAGGGTGATAGTAGCAGCATGCTGGCGGGGGAGCAGTCTGCTCCCGAGTCGAGAGGAACATCTATGCTCCCATGGCAGTGCTACTGAAAGGAATCGACAACGAGTGCCCACTACAGCGGGCACTGTCTGTGTAAGGGGGCATCCCGAGGGGTTGACGTCCCCAACCTTGGTATTGACCACTCTCAGAACAAGTACAGGTGGGCCATATGGCTGCATTGGGTTCAGTTACAGTAAAGAACTGTGTTACCACTGTGTTTTTTAAGTGGTGTGTAATGTTTTAACCCCTTGTAACAAGCCATATTAGCTCTTATGGGCCTAATTTTCGGTCACTTCGTAAACCAGAGGTCCATCCTCCCCAAATTTGAGGGTACCCCAGCAGTCATTCACAGCAAGAGAACCCTCTCCCTCCTGTTCATCTCAAGTGTGAAATATCAACTTGGGTCTAAATCCTCCATACTACGTACACCTCTGATTAACTTTGTGTGTGGTGTTTGATGGGTAGGATACATGACAGTTGTGAACTGTGGCTAAAGTAGAGACTGCTTCTTCAGTTACTGCAAGCCCTGACAGGCGGCCTATGGCCACGATACAAGAATTATTCTCTATAAACTATGACTATGAAATCAAATAAGCAATCTTCTCTCCTGAAGCCTCAATCTGAGATCATTACTTGGGGATGAAGAATATGAACACATATTGAAAAAAATAGACATGTTCACAATAAATTGAACTATTGGGTCCCTTTTAATAATTATTTTAATTAAACGTATTACATTTGGTAATTAAGAAAATCTATTAACCCTACGAAGAAAAAAATGCATTACATTTTCTTGGAGATCATAAAAAAACAACCAGTTAAATGGCCTTAAGTAAAGTGATGTTGTCATTTAAACACGTCTATTGCAAACTGAAAAACACTGTGGTAATGGCGACACACCCAAAATCAGATGGTTTTAGTGCTGAAAAATATCTTGTTAAAATCTAGGGATTGGAGTTTAGAAATGATAGATTGTGTAAGGGAGAAGGGTGGAGGTGGCTGTGTCCTTTGGCAGATGACTTTTCCAAAAGTGCAGTACATCATCTTTGCCACTAGATGGCAACAAATGATAGAAAAGAATAGAACATTGGCTGATATCAGAGATATAACAGTATAGCACACACATAGTTCCATCCAGCTCTTTAGACCCACAGGCTCCTGTGTTTTTAGCCTAAAAATGGTTTCTAAATTTGTGGTATTGGTTATTTCACAATAATCCATATTATAAAATCTGATCCTAGACAACACAATTTAGGGGTTTAACACTTTAGCTGTTGGTTGGATGACAGAGGCTCTTCGCAAATTTTTGAATCTTAATACATTCACCGTCACAGTATATCAATGCACTTGCTGCCAGCACACTAATGGTCAAATCACAGACAGAATCAATTTAAAGTGTGGAATATTCCTTAAACAGGACCTATCAATTCTCCTAACACGTCTGATTTTGTAAAAACTTGCCCATAAAATAAAAATCATGGAGCATTTTTCTTCTAAGTTTGTATTGTACCGTTCCTCTATTGTTCCTCCTGAACATGTATGACTAAAATGACAACTGGGCATTACCATACCCCTGGAAAATGCGTCAATGGGGTGTGTCCCTACACACACTGTCAGAACTGATTGGATGCTCTATTGACAAGGGTAATGGTAACACCCAGTTATCAATTTTTTCATAAATTTCCAGGAGGAATAACAGAGGTGTGAAATAAAATTCTCCAGAATTATCATTTTATGGGAAATGTAAGTATTTACTAATACATACATGTCAGAAGAGCTGCCGGATGCTCTTTAAATTGGTTGTCTCATCAGAGACAACCCCTTTTATATCTGTGGCGATCATCTGATCACCGTGGGTCTGGCTCCCAGCACCCCTGGCATACAGCTGATTTTGCTGGGAGGAAGCCTTTTCTGGCCAGACAGATGAATGGCCATCCATGTAGTACGTGAACAGATTGAGTCCGCCAGAATGGGAGCCGTTTTTACAAGCGATTGTATACAGAAAGTTCCTCAAATTTCTGATATACTTTGAATTATGCTTTGTTGTCAGTGAATAGAAACATGAGACCAAACGGATTCCATATGTGGGCTTCAGCTGGCACACAAGTAAAATGGGGAGAGGTATAGTGGCAGATGGAGAAATATTTACTGTGTGATGCCGTCATAGATACTGACTCTCTTATTACATATATAGTTCTGCAGCAGGACTGGACATATAAGGGTATGTGCACACACACTAATTACGTCCGTAATTGACGGACGTATTTCGGCCGCAAGTACCGGACCGAACACAGTGCAGGGAGCCGGGCTCCTAGCATCATAGTTATGTACGATGCTAGGAGTCCCTGCCTCGCTGCAGGACAACTGTCCCGTACTGTAATCATGTTTTCAGTACGGGACAGTAGTTCCACGGAGAGGCAGGGACTCCTAGCATCGTACATAAGTATGATGCTAGGAGCCCGGCTCCCTGCACTGAGTTCGGTCCACTACTTGCGGCCGAAATACGTCCGTCAATTACGGACGTAATTAGTGTGTGTGCACATACCCTAACACTGGTTCTATCACTCACCAATGAGACGCATGACGTTCGGATGATCAAACTCCTTCATGCACACCGCCTCGCTCAGGAAGTCTTCCATCTCGGTGCGGGTGCAGATAGCAACTAATAAAAGGAGAAAAATAAAATGGAAAAAGTTACACTACGATAAATTATTACACTGTAGGGTGAAACAAAAGGAGCCGTAATGATCGGCCGTAGATGGGCAGATGTCTTATTGACATCTTATTGACATTGATGGAGGCTGCTTGACCTTTAACCCATGAGCTGTTGTTGTGGATGACATCCTTCTGTGCCATTGCATAGTATACGAAGGGTTAATTGTCATGATTGCGCGATGCTATGATCGACCACATCCACACATTGGAATGTGTATGGTTTAAAGAGGACCTGTCACCTCTCCTGACATGTCTATTGTAGTAAATAATTGTATTCCCCATGAAATAAAAATTCTGGAGCATCTTTTCTTAGAACTCTATGTTGTGCTGTTCCTCTGTTATTCCTCCTAGAAATGTATGAATATGTTACCAGTTGAGGGTGTATCCCTACACATTGACTGTGAAATCAGTGTTGGTAGAGTGAGATTGTGTAGAGACACTCCCATTTGACAAGGAGAATAGTAACACTTAGTTGTTAATATATTCATAAATTTCTAGGAGGAATAAGAGAGGAACAGCACAGTGTAGAGTTCTAAGAAAATATGTTCCAGAATTGTTAATTCATGGGAATACAAGTATTTACTAAAATATACATGTAAGGAGAGGTGACAGGTCCTCTTTAAAGGGACCTAAATCCCTGCTCACATATGATTCCATCAATTTTTGCAGACAAAATTACGCAAGCCATAACGGAAACCCAACGGAACCAATTAAAGTCAAAGGATTCTGTCGGGCGCCGTTGGTTTCCATCAAGCAACAAAACCAGCACTTTCGGTATTCTCGTTTTTCCTGCTCCTAAGACCGAGCCTAACAACGGTACCTGAAGCGCAAATGTGAACACAGCCTTACACAGATTTATTCTAACATTACATCCATCTTGCGTCCAGTCTCTGGGGAAATATTTATAATAAAGTAAAACCCCCTCAGTGCATTGAGTTTACCCTTTACACCACATTAGGACATGAAAAACCAAGTATGTGTCCCTCCCAAATGCTATATGACGTAGCGTCGGAGGTGAGCCCCCTCAGAGATTGCCACTTACTCTTCATGGTCTTCACAGCCACCTTCAGGATGTAGTCATCTTGATTCAGCTGACCCTCCATGACCGAACCGAACTCTCCTAAAACAAGAGCAGAATTCATTATCATTATCATTATCATTATATTCTCTCCCTCATAAACATGCAATAAAAAGTGCGCTTGATATCTTTGCAGATGATGGATTCATTTGGCACACAGAGCAATGTCACCACTAACATTTGGGCAGGGGCATAGCGTGAACCTTTTAGCCTGGATGCAGAAGCTATACCTGGTCCCACGGTTCACAACGTTGCGGTCGCCATATCTGATGACATCACACTGTGTAAAATCGATATAAATACAGCATGGTGACCCATTACAGCGTCATGATATCACTGTGTACTATATGTAGCTGTGGGCAGGTGGTGACTGCTGTCTGTCCATATACAGCTAGGACCCCATTCACATCACATTTTTGCCATATGTTTAGCGTGTACGCCGGCAAAGCTCCTGACGTAAATGTTTAAACAGTGGCATCCGTCACCCATAGGCTATTATGGCATCCGTTTAACATATACAGCACATCATGAGATTTTTATGATGTGAAAGTTAAACGGATGCCATGATAGACTATGGGTAACGGATGCCACAGTTAGGCTATTATGACATGAAAAGCTCATGACGTATACGTGGAACGGTTGCCTGTGACGGACACCATACAGAGGCACCTATCACCCATAGGCTCTTATGTTAAAAAAGTATACAGTGCAGTTTACGTTTTTACGGGATTCTGTTGTATGGAATAGCGTAGTCTACCACTCAATTCCTATTTTTTGCGGTATACTGACGTTTAACGGCCCGACGGAGGCCAAAAGGTCACTCTATTGCCCTCCGTCAGGCTAATGTAGCCCTATAAAAACCACAAAAAAGGCCATACTCACTAGGTAGGTGGGTGGGTGAAAACCCGTTCCCATCAGGACGCAGACGGGTCAAAGAATGCAGCATTCTTTGACCCGTCTGCGTCCTGATGGGAACGGGTTTTCACCCACCCACCTACCTAGTGAGTATGGCCTTTTTTGTGGTTTTGATATTTATGTCCCATTTTTTCTGTTAATGTAGCCCTATAGACACTTTTAGCGTATACGCTGGGAGCTTCCTGATGTGAACACAGGCTAAGCCACTAGGATTCGGAAAATGAAATGAGCATCTAGAAAAAGTTACAAGTTCTGTTACAGACAAGAAGATTCCTTGACCTATAATGTAGATCCTAATAATTCTATTACAGAGGAATACCCCCATTGTTGGCCCTCTGGGACTCGGAATCAGGAGCCGCTGGGTTAACAAGTTGCCCTTGAGGAATAGCTGAGACGATTTTGGCAGGAGATCAGTCTTTCAGAGGAAGCTAAAGGAAGCCATTCGAGGAGCTGTTTTCCGATAGCTTTTCCAGACTGTGTAGGATAAGACAGGGAACGGAAGTGGAGCCTGCGAGGCTCGTGTTACTGTGACTGTTCCCACACAAAGCAAAACACAGTGCGGATAAGACAGCAGGAACCTGTCCCATGATCTGCAGAAACGAGGTCTGATGGGAAAGACGGGAGGAAAACAATCTTAGAATTGCATCGGAAGCCTCGTAGGAACTTCTCTTTTACTTTCTACAGAACCCAACTAGTTCCAGATACAACTTTCTATGAGCCCACGATAGATCAGTATAATAAATCACAGTCATTCCATACAGGTCCACAGAATTGAGATGGACCAGGTAGTAGGATCAGATATTGTACAGGAACTATAGCCACAGTTTCAGGAATTCGTCCTGCAGATCATTCGCCTCAATCATTCATCCTTGACTAAAAACATTTAAAAAAAAATCTTCTTTCATTAGATGGGATTTTTGTTTACACGGAAGAAGGTTGTGGGCTAGATGAGAAGATGAGGGAGCGGGAGAAACCTTGGAAGACCTCTCTCATGGTTGAAGGAACCTTTGAGAACCTCTCTCATGGTTCCCTGGGGTGTGTAAATAAATAGCCCTCTTATAAATGCCTTTATATAATGTACGAGGAAACGAGTCAGGAGAAAAGAATATTTGTTGACTACTATTAGTGATACTGGCCACAATATAGTAATAATTGTACAGAGCTACTTGGCTAATATTGTGGCTGAAGGCCCGGTCTAGAAGATGATATTGTGTATGATCACCAATGATAACGTTTCTATACAGATATAATCTACATAACAATAGTATCTTTTTAATACATTGCATTGCTTATTTTGCACTGGTCCTGAGATACATTCGCAGTTCTGTTGGTTGCTATTGGAAACAGTCAACAAACTTGTCGACAGACTCTGGATATTAACTATCCTTATTCAGCACCAAAAATCAATTTTGTAATTTCTCAAATTAAATGGCCCAATATAAACTCTGATAAAACGAGAAATGGATCCAAAAAGACTCATACAGCTTTCAGTCATACTTCTACTACCTGTAGGATCCACTTCTGTTTTTAGCTACCAAAGCCAACAGACAAAAACGGCATCAATATTGCAAAGTGTGAGCTAGGCCTTCATCTGTGTGTATCTTCCACCCAATAAAAGATCTCCATCTTAGATTGAGGTCGCTGTGCAGCCCCTACAGGGGACTTGTAGTATTACACCACATCCATTAGAATGAATGAATGTCCTTGTAATACATGGTTACAATGAGTCTGCCAGAATGGGCCCACACACTTTACAGCAGCTCTCTGCTCTGGTTCATAGAGTCCCAGTCGTGGGACCACAATCCATGGCTTCCATATGTCCTAAAAGGAAATCTGGGAAGGGGGTTGTCATGATGGGACAACCCCTTTATAATATGGCTTTGCAGGTAACATTCACAATGTACAATGTGCACCAAATCTGTAAATCACACAATATAAATATAAAAAAATAGGTTGACCTACAAAAGAAGATGACACCAGAAAACATGATCAATTGGTCCATACTATATAACCAGTGGCTCTGCCTACCTTCTCCAAGGGTTTTGCCAAGTGTAAGCTTGTGTCGATCCACCATTACATCTCGGAGCTTCTCTTTAAGATCATCACTAATGCCCAGTCGGTTCACTGGAAAGTGAAGAAAAATAAGTTACTTTCTTCATGGAAACTATTGTTCCAAAAATTTACCAAAAAATACATTAATAAGACTTTTAGAGATAAGTCATAACTCAAGGGTTGCAAATTCAGTATCCATCTGGAACTTAAAGTAAATCATCACCTCAAACAAAATTCTGTGTTTATTAATTTCCCAATATATCTTTATAGCGGTCAGAGTTTAATTTTTCTGATACAAAGCTCCAGATCCCCTGCATAGACAGAGATTTAAAAAGATAAAATCCTGGCTGTTCGTAGCGATCACTAGGAGGAGTTTACTGTATCCTGTGTTATAATTAAGTACAATGTAGAAACAGTATCCAGACAAGCTCCCTCTGGTGGTGGCTGCAGTCAGTCAGAATGTTGTCTTTTAAATCTTTGTCTATGCATGGGATTTGAAGCTCTGTATCAAGAAAACAAAGCTCTTATCGCTATAGAGATATAACAAGAAATTAACCATTTTTGATAAAAAAAATTCTAGTTACACTCCTGCCCTAAATGCAAAAACTAAAATACCAAAAGCAACTTTAATAAGACTTACAGGGGTATTTAATAAATCATAAATTATCCCATTCCACAGAATAGCTGATCATTTTATGATTGCTGGGGGTTCCACCTCTGGGACCCTCACCAATCGTGAAAATGGGGGTCCCGGACCCCTCAGATCCTCCTCACTGCTCGACCACAGTGAGGAGAAGCTTGAATGGAGCGGCGGTCAAGCATGTGCCCGCTGCTCTAGTCGCTCTCTATGAGAATGATAGAAGCAGTCGAGTTCTGTACTCGGCTGTCTACATCAGTCCCATAGCCTTTAATAGAGCGGCAGTGCACCGCTCGACCGCAGTGAGGAGGATCCGGAGGTTCGGAACCCCCATTCTCCTAATCGGTGGTGGTCCCAGTGGTGGGACCCAAAGTGACCAAAAAGATCACCTATACTGTAAATGTGTGATCATTTATAATTCTGTGTTTACCCCTCTAAGCAAATTTTATAAAAATTATATTGAACGCACAGAAAGTACAAAAGTTTACACCAAATTCTGACTAATATATTCTTGTCCACTGCAATATCTAATTGATGAGTTTATTAGTTTTGCAATAGTTGTCCTTTACAATTTATATGTTTTCCTCGAAAAGAGCTGCCTCCTCCTGGTCCCAGAAGAGGATTGACTACGTGGAGGAAGCCATCACTAGCAGAACGGTCTCTCTGTAACCATGGAGGAGTCTGGATCCCAATGTTATTCAGCACAAAACATGAGCAGGAATTTCCTGATGTTCAGCCAAGTGGATGGAGTATGAACAGATTCTCTACAGACTCCTCCAGATCTTGCGTCTATCAATCTGTTCTAGCAGGCAACCCCACCTATCCCTGTGCTAATTCCCAGCAACGCAGACCCCGTTGTCTATATGCACAGGGGGCTATCCTGACATCTGGCGTATTAGGCAATAATTATAAATGACTTAAGACTGAATTCAACTCAAATCGGAAAGAAACATGATATTCCCATAAGCTACTAGCACTTCAGATGTGAAGCTTGATACTTGGAGTTGGGTAGTCACAGGCCATCAGATCGCACTTGTAGTGAAGGATAGTCAATAGGGGTTCACCTTGTAATGCATATGAGCTAGACACCATGAAGAGAAGCCACTATTTTGGAACTGTTTGACCAGACACATGATAAGGAGTTGGGTATACAGAGGAACATGTGAGACTTACACGTGGCTTCTGTGGTTCTTCTACTATAAGACTTTCTTACTCGGTACCGGACCACGAGTTCTCCTTGCTCTACTGTTGGCTCAAAGGCCTCCCTGAACATATAAATGGAAGAACATCAGTATTATTGGCTTGTATGAAGTATCTTCCATGATACTTTTTGCTATGAACATGTCTGCACTCACCCATATCGTGTCTCCTTCTTTCGGACACGTGCAAAAAAAATAGCACCAACAATCGCACCGAAAACTGCCACAGCAACCACCAGCATGATGTACCACCAATGCCAGGAGAAAAGAGATGATGCTATATCTCTGACAGCTGTTGAAATAAATATATATATGATGGGTGCCAAATACAGAAGGGACTCTTCAGTGCAAAGTAATGCATTCAGATAGTGGGTAGGTGATACATATACGGGGTAGCTATGGGGCAAAGATTGTGTCTCTCGTGTTACAGAATTACATAGATTGGAAATATAAGATATGGATTCTCTCTGCCCGGTACATAATGTTAAGACTATGAGTATGAAACATTGACCTTCTGCAGAGTAAAGTACTATATGGCAGTGTTTCTCATTGGTCCTGAGCAAAGTCCCAAATAATATCAAAGTACGCCCAAGGCTATGATCCTACACTGCGCTGCATGAGGGCAGTGAATGTACCCCCTGGAGACATGACATGACCCACTAGGGTACACGTACCACAAGTTGAGAACCGAGGCTCTATGGCACATGGGATATTGATAGTTACTCTGATGAACTCTCTAAGTACTCTGCTTTGTTCCTTACCTTCAGGAGGCTTTAAATCTGAAAAAAGCAAATGGACATAAATCAGACACCAGATAAGGGTACACTACATGTAATATATTGACTGGTGGACTGAAGCCCCTTACCATAGCTAGAGACTGTAGCAAAAATTGGATCAGTCCAAGGACCCTCTCCGGAGACTGTGTAAGAGGAAACCCTAACAGTCAGATTGACCACAGGCTGCAAAAACTCTAGAATCATCTCTTGGGTCAGACCAGCATCTACCACAATCTGTGTAACAAAAAGTCAGCATTGAGTATATATATATATATATATATATATATATATATATATATATATATTTCTATCTCTATCTAGATCTCCCATTCATAAATTCTACGTAGTCACACACAATGGAGGCGCAATACAACACCAACAATCATTGATACACACAGAGTCCAATGTAATTGACAACTTTTACCAAGCACAGGCTCCGGCCATTTCAGAGAGGCGCAAACATATACTTAAAATCCACAGTCACTGAACACTATTACATATTTACACGCAACTCAAACGAAGCGGCCAAATCATGAGGCTCATAAATGAAGTTCAGTGTAGACACTCAATGGCACGGATGCAGACGGGGCAAAGCCATAGGGGGGCAGAGGTAGTAGTTGCATCCTGCGGGTGCCTGAGAGGCCCAAAGTGGCACGTGGTAGGTGTTGGGCATGTGGTTTAGGGGTGCAAATGAGAAACTAGGCCTGCAGGAGGGGTCAGCTCTGAATCTTTGCCCTGGGTGAATGATTATCTAACTATACTTCTGCAACCATGACATGCATGCACACAAATCACACCGCGCTATATTATGACACAAAGACCAAGTGCACGGGTTAGTTTGGAGTCTTGTACCTCTGGCTGGTCCTTAGTTTGATATGCCAGTTTGTAACCCTTCAATATACCGTTCTGTGGCGCTCTTGGCTCTCTCCATGTGATTACGATAACAGTCTCGTTCTTTATCGCAGTGACATTTTGTGGGGGGCCAGATGGTACTATTAAGGAAAACATAAATCTCTCATGAGACCGGGAGATGAACACATAATCTTGGAATGGAGCTAAGATGTGTTTTGTGATTATAGGAGAGAATTTAAGAAATGTATATGAGACTAGAACAAAGGATTCTTCTTCTTTATTTTTTACTAGAAACAGCGCCACTCTTGCCTTCTGGCTTTGCCTGGTACTGCAGCTCAACTACATTTAAGTGGATCGGACTGACCTGCAATACCAGACACAGACCATGGACAAGAGTTTCGCTGTTTTTTGAGAAACAGTAAGCATATCCTTTTTTCTAATGTCAGATAACCCCGGTAAACAGTTTATATGGTAATATGCTCAGTTATAACTTCTTAATAGACATCAACATGGAAAAATAAAGTGGGACAAGTGGTAAAAGTTGAAGTGAAAAAAGACGTCTCACAATGAGAAGTGGAAGAGAACTGTGCCAGCGCCTGTAGGATGGCTGACAGAGACAGTATCGTTTGCGTCTTGTATACTAATTACTACAAGGGGCCAGGGCTGAAAGGGAGCCCCTCGCTAAGGATCGGTCTCTAGAATTTCCTGCCAGGGAACTGAGAACAGGCAGAGGAGTGAGAGACACAAGTACATGATGATAAACCTACACTTAAAATTAGACAAATATTTGATTTTCTGCAGCTGTAGGGTGAAAATTCATAAATTATGTCAAACATTTTTTAGACAAAGCTCCACGTTTCCTTCATTTTAAATTTCTAAGCACTTTAAAGGGTAACTAACGTTCAACAAATTTCTGACATGTCATAATGACATGTCAGATGTTTTGATTGGTGGGGGTCCGAGCACTGAGACCCCCACTAATTGCTAAAATGAAGCAGAAGAAGTGCTCGTGTGAGCGCTCAGCCGCTTCGTTTCTGTTTGGCTTTTTCCCGGAAAGCCGATGTATCGGAGTACCGGCTCATAGACTTTCTATTGAGTCCGTACACCGCTACATCGATTTCCAGAAAAAGCCGAACAGAAACGAAGCGGCTGAGCGCTCACACGAGCGCTTCTGCTGCTTTGTTTTAGCGATTGGTGGGGGTCTCAGTGCTCGGAGCCCCACCAATGAAAACTTCTGACATGTCACTATGACATGTCAGAAGTTTGTTGAACGTTTAATTACCCTTTAACCTTTCATGGACATCTTATACATGGCCTTGTTTAAAGTCGTGACTTTAGCTTCCAGAGTTTGGAGGGATGCATATTATGCATTTGAGAGTAGTATTGTGAGCTGCTCTCCGTTAGCTGCTCTTAGCCAATCAGCATCGCCAGAATTGAACTTAGAAATGCTGATTGGCCAAGATTAGCTGAGAGAGACAAGACTCTCCTCAAAACGCTTCAATGCTCCAAACGTCCTTCTCAGCTCTCGCAATGCACAATATACAGATCCAAGCTCTAATTCAGGCAGCTGTATTGGGTTTTCCAGGATTTCGCTATTGATGGCCAATCCTTAGGATAAGGGGTCTGACTCCTGGCACCCTCCTCGATCAGCTGACACTGTGGAGAGCGTTGCTTCTTGTTTATTACTCACCAGACACAGCGCCGTACATTTGGTAGTGGCTGTCCCTGGTATTGCGGCTCATTCCCATTGACTTGAATGGGACTGAACTGCAGAGAGCTTCAGTAGCAGGCAGAGCCAGTACAAAATGAACAGCGCTGTATGACGGTCCCTTCACTCAGCTGATCGGTGTGGTGTTGGATCGATCTCACTGATATGATATTAATCCTAAGGATAGGCCATCAAGATGAAAATCCTAGAAAAAATTTTAACAGCTATTTGTTTAACTTTTTAGTGTCCATTTTCAAATATCTATTTGGGAAATTCTTCATTAGGTGTTTTCTCTTCAGGGCCCTCATCTGTTAGCCAGAGCTGAAAGTGGCTACATGGAGCATCTCTAGCTCTGGAGGACTATGCACTGGGTTATGCTTCACTTCCCCTGTGGTGGTGCTGTAGGAAAAATGAATACTTGCTGATGGGTGCCCTCACAGTTTACAGCTGATCGCTTGGGGTCAATATATTATCTAGGAAACCTTCTTAAAAAAAGATGTTGCCCAGGCAGGCAAGCTTTGTAACACAGGGCTTTAACTTTTGGTTTAATTTGTTTCCCCAGCTTCACTTCAATGTGTTTGCACTAGACAGATACCAGATACCATTTGCTGAGTTCAATTGAGCTACAGTCATTGGGACTATATAGATTAGGGTTTGAGTCCAGGTGTAGGCATCAGAGTACATGCTATGGAGCACAAAATTACAAGTAAAAAAATTGAGATATTATACTACCTCAGCTTTGAGTTACCTAATTTGAGTTATGACATTACCCAATTACTATAAAAATGCATAAAAAATGTTGAATTTCTTGCCCCTCGCGGTCTCATACCTCCTTCCATGGTTTCCATTGGGACCCAGTCTGTCCAGTGGGATACCCCCTCACTGTTAAGGCAGGCCACACGAACATGGTACACAGTGTAGGGCGCCAGGTCACTGATTATATGAGCATAAGGGGGCACGTTGATGTTCTGGTTGTAGATCTTATGATGAGGGGTAGTACTGAGCTGGCTATGAGGTACAGTCGCCTAAAGGAGGAAAATAAGGGAGAGAGTAGGACAACACAAAACATCAATTGTTAAGAAACAGAAAAATTTTGAATTGGAAATTGTTGCAGTTCTTCTTTTTGTTCTGTAACAATAAAAACCCCCAGTTGAAACCACAGCCCACCAGTAATAAGGAACTTGGGGCAGGAGAAGAAAACAAAACTAGAAACCTGTTGTGAGATAACATCCTAGTGGACATGATAATGATAGAATTGTATTATGCTCTACAGACATACATAGGATACCATGCCTGGTAACAAACATTTCATATAATTATTTTAAAACTACAGAATATCATCAAATGCAAGCATATGATATAATTGGGCTACACATTTTACTTTAGACACTAAATTTCCACTTTAAACACTCTTGTTTTGTTAAAAGGGTCCCTCGATGACAAACTAATCACAGGGTGCCCAACTGCTGGAACCCCCAGAGATGGAGACGTGCTGGGAAAGTTCAATTCTTCTGCAGCGCCCCATCAGGGAAAAATAAACCAATACACAATTACCATTGAAATCATTGGACTGTCTCTATATTGCATAAATAATTGGGTTCTCCTGAGAGAAAGACACTTTTTGTAGATGCTTTCTGCTTCAGCTAATACACGAACAGTAAGACACCCTCTATTAAATCAGAATTCCTTAATAGTGTATTTGAAAATGAGTTTTCTAAACAAAACAACCCATTTGAACCTATTAACATCACTAGACCCCACATGCAATCTCAATATCATAAGTACTCTACAAAGGAACACTAAACACAATAACTCCTACCTGGACAGACTAAAGACCCGTTTACCTGGGCCAATTATTGGGCAAACGAGCGTTCACAGATCTCTCTTTCCCGAAAATTGTCCTGTGTAAACAGGTCAACAATCAGCCGATGAACGAGCAAACGCTTGTTCATCGGCTGATTGTATTGTTTTAAATGCCTTAAATATTATCGTTGTCGGCAGTACATCTTCCTGTGTAAATAGGGAGATGCGCTGCCGACACGATAAAAAAGTATGGGGAGGAGCGATCGAGGTAACGAGCTGGGTCGTTGATCGGCGCTCGTTTTATGTTGGGCCGTGTAAAAGTGCCTCAACAATGGATAGGTCCAATGCATTTAGAAGCCATATCATATGCATCCATATACAATCCCAATGTAATTGTACTAGGTGGCATAGGGCAGGATATCTCTCCCCAGCACCACTAAATAATGTCATAATACATTTCTATTAGGCTCTGCAGACATGGAACCAAAGCTGTTAGGGATGATTTCTGATTCTGTTTAGAATTAATTTTTTTAAATCATCAACATGACGTAACCACTTGACATAATTATACTAAAAGTTAATTGGTTTCTGTATAGACACTAAAACCATCACCAGATGGCTATATATAACCAAAGTGGCCACAATTTGATTCAAGAACATCTTTCATGTGGCTCCTTGCTACTCAACCCCAACTGAAGTGCCTAGGAGTTAGCAAGACAGTCCTGGATTCCTGGCACTCTCCAGGAAAACATAACTATACACATTCTAAAATGATATATACAATTATTTGACATACCACTAATACCTTCCTATCACTTTTCCTGCCATTTGACACTGTAACTATTAGCAATGATTCAACCACTGCTTGTGTCCAGCAATCTTGTTTCCCTTTGACTTTGTTTCTACCAATGAGGAAGTAAGAATTCACAGTCAGCGACTAATTCTTCCCCTTTTACTCTCTGTTTACAAACCATGGACAGGAAGTATCATTCATGCAGCAGGAAGATATGTGATTCATGAATGGGAAGCTTTGAGCCCCTTATTTACATTTTTTCTTACCAGTAGAGGGCACTCTTCTTTTCTGATAAGTCAACTATTGTATATTACATGTCACATACGCCTCGGGATGCCTATGTGGGCTCTTAAGCACTTCATTAAATTATTGTTTATGGAAAATCCCTGTTATTAAATTGCTCCTTAGAATTCGGCATCATGCACACTTAGTCCCCGCACTTCCATACTACAGAGCCTTTGGCACTCCATAAGACGCCATATGGTGCTTCCATAGGACCTGGTAATATTGTCCCCTAAAAGCAATGCTTATAGCAAAGAATATTTCTCTAAAATGGTATCCGATGAAGCATGCCACCTCCATATGCCACTATATAAAATTTAAGGAAAATTAATGCACATAATGATTCTTATCTGAATGATAATTTCTATATGTAGTTGAGCCAATTCATCCCACTGTGTCTCTAGTTTTACATAAGGTTGACAACGTCTTTTCAACTCTTCATGTCCCACCTGACAAAACATGCCAACCTCACCCTTAGATCCTGTACCCCCTCCCTCTATTCATTATAGAGAAGGTGTTAAAAGACAGGTCTCCCTGGAGGAATTGTTAGGTTCACCAGATACCATTGTTGAATGTGAGTAACGATTATCCCCGCCTGACCGAGATAATCCCTCATCCCTCACTAAAAACAACGCCGCCCAAGGAATGCAACAAACCAATTAGGTCTCATAATTTGGGAATTACACAGTTAATTTAATTACCAAGGAAATGTCTACAATATAGGCGGAGATGGCTCCATTTAATAGATTAGTGTTATTCGTACACTGCATAAAATTTCTGAAGACTGGAACAAAGGATTGTATTTGGGGCGTAGTAAAGTGGGCCATTGCCCAGGGCACCCATTTCCTAGGGTGCCCCAAACATGGGTCACTTAGCAGCAACCTGTCAGTGAAGCCCAAAATTAAGTCAAACTGTGCAAAAATGATGGTCAGGGAGCATTACTTACTTTTTACCCAGGGGCCCTGACTGGGACATTGATCCATATTGATGACAGGGACATCAATGAAAATTTTGTTTCCTGCCTCCTAAAGAGGTTGTCCAGGCACGGACAACTGATAACCGATTTACAGGTGAATAGGAGAGGGGTTTCTGTTCTGCAGCATGGCCGCTATGCAATGTACGGAGCCATATGCTTCCGGCACTGAATACTGCATACCCTGCATAACATTCCGGCGCCCGGAGGCTGCTGGAGCAGCTGATCGTGCAGGGTCCGGCTGTCGGACCCCCACCGATCATATGATGATGACCAATCTTGTGGATAGGTCATCAGTTTTCTGTGCCTGGACAACCCCTTTAAAATTAATTGACATTAATGTTCTTGAAATGATAATGATCTAATGATCCTGTACCCACCTGCACTGTGCACACATACACTGGGTAAGCACCACTCTCGCCAGGCTGCCATGATATCTCCAGTTGAGTGGTACTCCGAGTCACCAACGTCAGTTCTTTTGGTTTTCTGGGTAGAACTACAATATTTGGAGGGAAGGAAGTGTAACATTATTAACGCTGCCCAGAACCATGTTAATTATTTGTTATTTGTGCGGTCAAAACTTCTATATAGACAGCTATGGATATGGTAGTCATGAGATTGCCAAAGGTGTGATAGAACCATAAATATTGTATATGAGACATTTCTCAGTTCTCAGCAACATACATGATGCCATGGCATATACACTCCTGCAGCTGTGTATATGGTCATGGTGACTGCCGAAACTACTTGTCCGCTACAATAGATAAAGATGTGTAAACGGCAAGGAATACCATGAGAGGCTCCTTGGATTTTTGACTGAGGATCCTTCGGTGGGCCAAGACTGTGACACATTAATGGACTCCAAAGGTCCAGACAACCCCATTTGGAGATGACTTTGAAGCCAGTCACTTGCCACTAGGGTCTTTATCTTATAGGATTATTCACAAATCAGACTTTATTGATTGGCTTAGGCATATCCATTAGTATAAATATATAAGTTTGCCACATATACACCATTTAAAAAAATATGTATGACCTATACCTATTGCTTTTTTATTTCACTTTAATATAGACAAAATGACCAAGCACTGGTGTCCTAGAACAAATGTGTGGTATGGAAGCAAACGATAATTAAATACAAGCCATAGGTTTTACAGAGGGATTATAATAAACTGAATCGCATTAGCTAAGAAGTGGTTAACTGAAGCCTGCGCCCCCCTCATATCCTCCCTCAGATGCCAGTGAGGTTAGTGGGCACTGAGTCAGACCACGCTGGATCTAAACAAGTGAATCAGTCACATTCTTCCAGCAGGAATCTTCCGCAGAGATGTGTCACCAAGTCAATAAACAGGTGGGAATGATTAGCGTGAAACCGAAGCTCAGGGGTTCATAAAAGGGTCTTTCTATCCGCACCTTATTGTTCATAACATGACGCTGACTTTTCATTATTTCCACCAGTGTTCGGACAACAGCACACGTCTCCAATAGTATCCAAAGAAAGGTATTTATTCGTCAAACATCAAATGTAAAACAGTAACGTTTCGACCCATTGTAGGGTCTCCCTCAAGCCTTGAGAAAGCTCCTACAGTCAAAATGGGTCGAAAAGTTGCTGTTTTACATTTGATGTTTGACAAATAAATACCTTTCTTTGGATACTATTGGAGACGTGTGCTGCTGTCCGAACACTGGTGGAAGTACTGTAAACGATTGGCTGGGGTTTCTCCGATATAGGACGGTGTGACACCATCCCGTTCACTTGGACCTGTGCGGCTTCATCTGCTTTTTTTCGCCGACTATTCATTATCGGATATTCAAAAGATGGTCCCATATGCGGGACTATAATACAGGATCTGATCTCCTCCACACTGTACAATACAGGATCGGATCTTCTTCATACTTTACCTTTAATAGTCGCAGTCCTGGATGTGGTAACACCTTTTCCATTATGAGCTTCACAGGAGAACAAAGAGGATTTATTGAGACCTAAAGGAAGAAAGGAAACAATATGTGTTTTGTGGCACAAGACCATAACCTACGGCATCATTCGGAGTCTGCTAGGTGGATGTTTGATTATATATTGCAATTAAGTAAAGCAACAAGCATTACACATATTATACATTTATATCTTATAGTTTTCATTCTCATTCAATGAACGCATAAATTGTATATATGGTGGTACATATAGTGGTTTGAATAGTTTATAGGTATGCTTCAGTAATTCTTCTTGAAAACTACAGTCCTGGGTCATTCATATCCGACTCCTTCCAACATTAAATTACCCTGTACCAGAGCTCTACTGTCATCCACGCTGATGTGACAATAAAATATATGAGTCAACTACACAGCCCAGAGGCTCTGATGGTGTACCATGGAGTGCACACGACTGTGTTTGGTCCACAGGCAGCCGGGGTCCTAGCATCATAGTTATGTATGACGCCAGGAGTCCCTGCCACCCTGTGGAAATACTGTCCCGTGCTGAAAACATGATTACAGTACGGGACAGTATTTCCGCAGAGAGGCAGGGACACCTGGCGTCATACATAACTATGATGCTACGAACTCCGTCTCCCTGAACCGTGTTCGGTCTGGGAAATGCGGCTGACATACGGTCCCTATATCACGAACCAAACACGCTCGTGTGCATGAGGCCTAAGGTGCCAGACAATAGCCTAAATACCACTATCCTGTCAATAAACTAAGAAAATGTAGCGGCGTCCTGTCCAGCAGGGTTTACATAGGTTTTGCAACGGGTACAAAATCTGAATACCCAGGCTGTGAAGGTCAGTGTTGCCCCCTCAGTAGTGACGTACACACCTAAGACAGATCCTGTCTATAAAATATCATAAGATCATTTTCCCCTTTAACCAATTTTTTAGCTGCTCTTTCGTTTGGGGAAAAGATACACGGGTGACCAGGCTTTTACCTCCATGTCAGAGGGTTATGTCAGCTCTATAGTAAGGGAGACCCCACTAAACAGTCCCATATCTAAGCTTTCTGGTCTCCCCATGAGTATGACCTGTAGGAGAAGAGGATATTGGGATTTAGTGCGGCTTTAATTTAAGCAATTAAAATTTTTGAGGTTAAAACATTTTTTTATATGTTTTTTTTTTCCTGATAGAAAAAAGCCTATAGATAATAACCCATTCTGTGTGCATCTCTGCGTGGGGAAGGCTGGCACAAGCGCTGCCACTCCCCGTCTTGTGCTCTGAATTAATATTACTTTTGGCACAGCTTGAATATATATGTTCCCCCTGAGGGAAGTAATTTTGCCAAATCCTTCGCTAGGAAAGGCATGTCTAACTGTTCTATTTAATATGATCTAATAGGTGAAACACTCCAAAACAAACTATTCATACGTCACAATGTGTGTCTGCTGCCACACAGAGGAGGGGGCCTACAGGACTGGAGGAACGCGAAGACGCAAAGAAAAGACCATATTTACATGTGAATAAGAGGCCGTCGTTGTTGTTCTGCTTCTGTACTGGGGGCCAAGTTTGAGTTTTTTGTCACCTTAGCGGAACAATTCTCTATTTATATCATGTGAACCGAGACCGATAACGTAGCGATATGAAATACTCCATATTACTCCATGCAAATCTGTGATGTCAATCGGTCATGCCTTTAAACGTCAAGCACGGCTGAATTAAATCCAACGATTTATAGGTGTTTTGTAAATAAATCTTCGTTATTGTAACTATATAATTTGCTTTGTGTATCAATTTATCGACATTTTCAAGATCTCTGATTGCTGTCTGTGAATGGAAACCATCTTATTTATATACAGAGGCTGCAAAACCCATCCTGCCTATATAGGTGCTGTAACGTCTATGGCCGAGGGCCGTCGCTCAGACTTACCCTTTGACGGCCCCGGCCATGGACATTTGTCTTCTCGGTGACATCTCCCTCCAGGGCGATGTCGGCACTCACTTCCGGGTCCTGGGACTGTTTCCCGCAGGGCGTGCCCGCCCGCGCGTGCATGGCCTTAAAGGGCCAGTACGCGTCCAGCTGTCATCACTCAATAATTAGCCCAGAGTGCTGCTGGACTATATAAAGGGCTCTGCCCACTTGATCCTTGCCAGAGCATTGTTGTCTACCTTTAGTTTGTCTTGCAAATGGTCTCCCAGTGTTTTCCAGTTCCCAGAGTTACCCGTTCCTGCTGCCTGTACCCTGTATCCCGTGCTATCGTATCTACAGTGAAATTCAAGTCGTGTCTACCACTGCATCTACTGGCCATCTACAGTGAGAGTCAAGTCGTGTCTTCCGCTGCATCTACTAGCCTTCTACAGTGAAAGTCAAGTTGTGCCTCCGCTACTGTCTACATTGCCTCAGGTACCCGTTCTGGACTATAGACATTGTTTTGTACCTAGTTGGCCAGCTGCTACCCCGCTACGAGGTACAGCCCAGTGGGTCCACACTCCGCGCCGTGACAGGTGCATGGCTAGTATTAGCGTATCATCCCTCTTGTAACAAACCATGCACCTGTGTCAGGTGGACACGCTCCGGACAAGTTTCCAGCCTCTGAATGTAAATTTTAATATTTCCATTCACCGACAGCAAAGCCGAGATCTTGAAAATGCAAAGAAATTGATGGGTTTAAGAGAGTGGGTCCAGCTCATTATTCTCCACTTGCACTTTGAACATGTGCAATGCTCCCCCTGTCTATAACATTCGCAAACAAGGAGCAAAAGAATCTACTTGGAGGTCACACTGCCCTTCTTTTTAAGAAGATAGTCCAACGTGTTCCAGGCAATGTAGTATCCAAGTGATACTAAAATGGGGCATCACAGGAATAGAGCAGGTGGAGTAGAGGGCATTATTCCAGGAGATCGGTATTCAATGTTTGAGAACGCATTTCGGGTTAAGATGACCCTTCATCACATTCTCATGTTCTTTAATAAGGGGTGGAAAGGGTGAATGAGAGCTGCACCCTCTTGTCTCAGGGAGTTGAGGTATGTTGGTATGAGCCAGTACCAGGATGGGGGCCCTATTTTGTAGGCCCCCTCTCATCTATATATGTCCCGGAATACCTCGCTAACATGTATACCTTGACTATATACATAACATATACATTCTCCAGCTAAATGTATAGTTTGTGTGCAGATAATTATGGGTTAAACTGTTTGTTTTTAGCGTTTTAATGACAAGCAACAATTGGTTGTGTGTAAATTTAGCTGGAAGGAAATGCTTTTAATAAAAACTAAGTGCCCAGAGAGCGTGAGATTGAGAGTAAAAATACCAGAGAGAAGAATGTGAAACAGACAATGAGTGAGGGGAGGGAAGGGGGAACGCAGGGATATGTAGAGCACGATGGGAGTCTTATATACCATGGAGGGAGAGCTCACATAGAGAACTCAGCGCTAACATCTCTCCTAGTCACCTGTATTGGACATGAGACCACTGGATTTATGTTCCTGGGGGCAACGTGGTCAAACATCTTTCTTCATCTGGGCACCAGGTCCCCGTTTTCTGCCAGATGTGCTGCAAAGGGATTGAGGCATCTGGAATTGATCAGACCTTGCTTTACAGCCCCCACCCTTTCCAGACACTGGGATAGAGACAACAACACAGCTGCCTTGTGGTTAGCCCAATGACGTCTTGTACGGAGGAGAGCTCCCAGCATCATTGCACTGAACTGTTATATAATGTTGTTGGCCTGTGAATAACTGCGGGACTGACCTGATAAACATATTGACTTGTGGTCCACTATGCTTATATCATTATGCGTCCACCCTGGGAGAATAAACTCCTTCACTGGGGTTCTTGAGGGTTACGGGGTCCTATACAGAATGGCCTGTAAGTTTATGGAGACCTTGCATTCAATGGATCTCCAGTAAGTAGAGGGATCTTTTATTTGGCTATATTGGGATATAGCATCTCAAATTTCTGAATATGGAGCTGAATCTTATTCTTTTTGTATTAAGTGCATCTAAGAAGCTATGGGATTGCTGATATATGATGTCCATTTTGCAATTCAGGATGTTGACAAGCAAGATGCTATGACATTATACTTGCACATGGTTATTCTGATGTCTGTCAGTCCATGGACTCCAACTAAAACTGAATTTTTACATTTTGTCTGGAGACACTCCATATAGTAATGGTGCAATAACCATTATTTAAAGGAAGCCTTCAAAAAAGAATATACAGAATGATGAAGATCTCTGAGATCGAAGGCTGTAAAAGAGTGAGGTCCCATGGACCCTGCAGGGGAGTCCCTTAAGGTGGCAACAGAATTAGTGGTCAATCTAGGTTTAAAATGTAAATTTTGAAGTTCAAGCATTAATGACTTGGACACGTCTTGTCTAGTCTATCATTGGCATGAACATTGATTGTCTACAAATGTCAACCTGGACTTTCAAATTAAAGAGGAGCTGTCCACCTCTCCTGACATGTCTGTTTTAGTAAATACTTGTATTCCCCATGAAATAACAATTCTGGCACGTATTTTCTTAGAAACTGCATTGTGCTGTTTCTCTGATATTCCTCCTAGAAATGTATGAATAAATTGACATCTGGGCGTTACCAGTCCTTTTGTCAAAGGTGCGTGTCTCACTGATTGGACATAGTTAGTCTGTTTAGGGACACGCCCCCACTGGTAACACCCAGTTGTCAATTTATGCATAAATATCTAGGAGGAATAACAGAGGAACAGCACCAAGTAGAAATTCTAAGAAAAGATGCTCCATAATTGTTATTTCATGGAGAATACAATTATTTACTAAAACCGACATGTCAGGAGAGATGACAGCTCCTCTTTAATGTTACCACTGAGGTTAGAGGGGTTGAAGAGGAAAAGCAAGACATGGCTGCTTTCTTTCAATACCGGACACAACCACTGAACAGGTGTGGCGCTGTTTTTTGGAGAAGTTCCTTTTAATTTTTAGCAAGTCCCCAAAAATATCTGCTCCTATCTGTCAGTAACTCCTGGTGACTACTGTAGTAAGAATTTCTTGTCCTTGGCGATGTGTTTTTGAGGATCTTTTCATTTCTTGACCCCTATGATGGCAATGTGGTTTTAGTTTACATTTGGTTTCTAATTCTCTTCCCTTTTCCAACTCTGTTGAAATATTGCTTCCCTTTGAGTTTCAAGACAGATGTCAATGGAAATTGTGAATTTCCCCTTCAAGACAGACAAATGCAAGAGTTCTAAGAATAGGCTGAGAATGGAAAAGTCCCTGGAACACAGTTACAAAACGGGGAGAATTCACAGAGAACCGAAGGACGATGAGCACAGACTCCTTTTCAGCCTGAAGAGCCTAATTATTAACATCCCTTCTGTTCAGATCCTCAGCCCTATAAGTGCCCTAATAAGTCATTATTTAGGGATCTTCTTCCTTGATAATCTAAGAATATCACTAGTCCTCTCAATTACATAATTAATCTGGGCAATACTGAAATAACCATCTGGGACCAGATTCTAATTTTCCACCTATGGTAATTTCCACCTATGGTAATTGATGGCAGCTCTCAGGGGAGATGAGGATCAGCATTTTGGATTTCAACATACCTGATCCTTTTCATCTGCCAGGAGATAAGCTGCTGCCAGAAGTTTCTGACATCGGCTTGTCTCCCTCTCCCCATTAAAATACAAATTCAGGCACAGCTGAGCCTAGAGTGAATCTTTTTGGAGAAGTCGGGGTAGATAGCTGTTGGCCCGATACCCCTATGTGTATTTCGGCTATAGATGTGAAGAAGACTGTGGAGCGTTGGCATATGCCAATGTTTTTGGAAGGGTCTACCAACTATCTTAATTTATAGGGCTGCCAGTCTCTTGCCCAACATCTGATTAATAAGACAGGTTGGCTTTTTCCTGTGAGCTTAGCTAACCTCAACTAGCAATATCAACAATAGGTCATGGGCACTACAACTGCCCATGTAAAACAACTTCAGATACATAGTAAAGTTTACATCTCACATTCGTCTGCCGAGAAACTTTTTGATAAACAATAATCTGAAATAAAATGTTACTGTCTGCACCTAGTCATCTGAGATCATCTGGAAAATAGTCAAAAATCCTTCAGCATATATGACATACATGAGTTACACTTGCGGTGAACAATGGATCATTACATAGACTGTAATTTTTATTTTTTTTAATACGAATTACAAAAAATTTTCATATTGAGAAATGTCCCTAAAAGTAACCAGCAGAAGCCTTTCCTAAAGACCTTGGTAAGTAGCGTGTGAAATTTGTTACCAGAACCAACAAACGTTTTTTTGTTCCCATGATAACAAAAAATAAAAATAACAGTAGCTCGCGAGATTCACAATGAAGAACCTTCATCTTTGTCCGAAATGTCAAGGACATTCATTTTGCAATGAGCAGATCTTCGAGCACACAGTATTCTCATAATAAAATTCTCGGGGGAGATGTCCTTATTTTTAGCTATTGACCGTTTTAATTTTGTCCAGACATTTATAAAGAGGACCAAATACAAGGGTACGTAACAAAGATGAGATTATGGATGATGTGAAAAGTAGTAAACCCAAAACTGCATTGAGTTAAGGGCCTTGCTAAAGGGGGTGCAGAGGGAGCGGTCGCGCCCAGGTGGTACAATGGCCCCTTTGCCACATAAGAAGACACCTGTATTATATATGGCCCATGGTGTTACAGATTTTGCATTGGGGTCCAGAAGCAGCCCAGCCCATAATGAATGTGATTATGTACCAAAAGATCTTGCAAACGCTCTTCATATTTGTACTTCTCCTGACCTCTCTGTTTTAGTTAATGCCTTAACTCAGTATAAAATAACGATTCAGGAGAATCTTTTCTTAGAACTTTGCATTGCATTGTTCCTCTGTTATTCCTCCTAGAAATGTATGAATAAATTGACAACTGGGTGTTACCAGTTGTGGGTGTGTCCCTACACAGACTGACACTGTCCAATCAGTGCCCACTGTCTCAGACTGTGTAGGGACACGCCTCATTTGACAAGGGGAATTGTAACACCGAGTTGTCAATTTATTCATACGTTTCTAGGCGGAATAACAGAGGAACGGTACAATGCAGAGTTGTAAGAAAAGATGCTCTAGAATTGTTACTTCATCGGGAATACAGGTAATTATTAAAACATGTCAGCAAATCAATTTTTAACATTACCAAGAGATGGATCTAAAGACCCTCCCAAGGTCACCAGGATAGGCCCCTCACCTTTCACTTGAAGTAATGAAGGTGTTGACGCCAGTTCATCTACAAGGGAGTTCAGGGGGAAACCATCTTGAAGCCATATCACCAGTACAGGACCAGGAGGTCCATGAGCATCACAGGTGAGGTTAAATTGCATGTCGGAGTTGACATGAATGTCCTGTGGTTCTTCAGTGAAGACGGGCAGACCTAGGCACAATAAGATATAAAAGGATGTTACCTTTAGTTCAATGCCACATTAACACTGAGGATCCCATGTATTTTACAAAGAGAGTTTATAGTTCACATAAAAGATAATTCCTCAGCACAAGTTATGTCAGATGTCTCTAGTTATGGGGGTGACTCATTCTTACCAGGATTGTAATAACATGAGTAATACAAATATTTAGCTATGAAATGGTATGAGAATGAATGTTCAGTATAAATCTAAAGCCAGTGCATGCTAACCGTGAAGAATGCTGGAAAGTAATTGGAGATATGAGGCTATCTTCTACTCGCAACAAATCAGGTCTGGTTGCTTGATAACATTTCCATTCTATCTTTGCCTCTACAGCTGGTCATACGCACTAGATCAAAGGTGGACAACCCGCTAACTTCTGGAGGATAGCTCGCCAATTTAATGTGTAGGGTCAGCTTAAAGTAAATACCCACATTTTAACAAAATGTCGTTTTTAGGTCCAAAATTCTATCCTGATTAATATCTTAATATATCTTAATAGCGGTCGAAGCTCAGTTTTTCTGATATAGAGCTCTACATCTAAATGCAAAGACCTAGAGGTAAAATATGACATGTTGGCTACCTGTAGCTGCCACTAGGGGGACATTGAACTTACACAATAGGCAGTTAGCCCCCTCTAGTGGTAGCTGCAGGTAGCAGCAATTTTATCATTTCACTCTATTGCTATGCAGATGATATGTAGGTCTGTATCAGTAAAACAAAGCTCCGACGTCTATAGAAGTATATTAAGAAATTAATCAATGCAGAATTTTGGACTTATTTGGATGAAACAAACATAATGATGTTCAATTTTGGACACTCAAGTTTTAGAAATAATTATAAAATCTGCACTGTGTCGACCTGAATAACTAAAAGAGCATTTCCACTAACTATTGATTGCAGCCCCTACCAAGTAATGCCCTGGGGGTAGAAATAGGACAATTCACCTTCCATTTGCAAGAATGCGGCCTCGGACATGATTTTCTCATCTTCGCCGTCAACCACACACTGATACCAGCCAGAGTCCGACAATTGTAGTGAGTGGATACTAGGAAGGGGTAGAAAGTGGAAATGGCTTTAATAGAAAGCTGTTACAGTAAAGAACTAAGAATGTAGACGTATTTGATTACCAATAATTATAAAAATATAGAAAAAAGATAAAATATGTACAGAGCACATAGCATGAATGACAGCTGTGTAATAGACAATAGTTCTAGATGTGTAATCAAATATTATATAGGATAGAATGAAAGTTGAATATAAGACAATGTTTTATTAAAGCAACACACCTGGAAAAACTGATACACTGTGTTATATCTAGTGTAGGGTATGAGGGGGCGGAGCATGACACAGGGATCCTCTCTTTGATGTTCTTCGCTTAGTATTTCTTTAACATAGGGTACATTGGCATTTCCATGAATGTTATTAATACTTGGACAGTTAATCCAATGCAATGTTGACGGCTGCTAAAGAGTAGTCACAGCTATGCAGGAATTTTCATTCTGGTGGAGATGCCCTTTAAAGGCTACGTACACCTTCGAAAGGGATTTAAAAACAAAAAAAATGTCTATCAGTGTGTTTGGTGCAACTTTCTAATTCGTTTTTATTAAAAATTACTTTTGCTTTTTGAGATACAGCTACTTTGTATGCTGTGCGCTAAGACCTAAATCCGTCAGATCCCCGGGACTGACGGATTCAGTGCCAGCGTGTCCTGCATGTCTCTGACACAGGATCAAGCTGTTACCAATCACATCATAACTTAGATGTGATCGATTACAAGTGGATCACACACAGTACCCGCTGACACTTAACCCGTCAGTCTTGCGGACCTGACACATTCAGGTCTAAGTGCGCGATACAGCTACTCTATATACAGGATACTGCAGCTGTATCGCAAAGAGTAAAAGTCATTTTTAATAAAAACAAATTAGAAAGTTGCACCAAACACACTAAATACACATTTTTATAAAAAAAAAAAACAACACAAAAACAAAAAAAAAAAACACTTTCGAAAGTGTACATAACTTTTAAGTGCTGGCTAAGTCCTGTCGCATGTGTAGGGAGTGGGTTTGTGGGACTCACAATGGGTCCAATAAAGAATGATTGGTGGTGGTGTAATGACTGACCTTTCTGCAGAGGCACTTGAATAAAGTAGTAGTAGTATGGAAGTAAAGTAGTATATGATGTGGATGTAGTAACACAACTGTGTGTGTTGGGTAAGCACCAGCGTAGTGTAGCTCTAGGGCAAAACACTGATGTAGTGATAGAAATGTGTGTGGGAGGACTATGCAGGAGAGGAAACAAATTGTAGACAATGGCCCACATTTATCAATGTATTTGTTAGGAAAACACCTGCTCCCTTAAGGTCGCTATGACGACTTCTCTAGCTTCTGGGCGGTTCTTCCTTTACCTTGAGCCTATCGCTTTTCCCTGTCCGTCTGCCAGTCAGCAAGTGGGGTTGTATTTATGCCTGTCTTTTCCACCTGTCCTTTGCTTGTGAATTTCCTCCTTTAGTTTCTGATCAAGCTTCTGACATCACCTGCACTTCTGATTCTGGACCTCGTGTACACTGACCTCGACTTGTCTCCCGTTTATTCTCTGTTTACCGATTTTGATTATCCGCTCCCGGCTGGTTTTGACCTTTTGCTATTCCTGTTATCTGCCTGCCTTCTGTTTTGAACTTTCAGTTACTCTCTGGCTGTCAGGTTTCCAGCTCAAGTTTGCCTGCATTGCACCTCTCGTCCCTGACTGCACTCTGCTAAGACCTGTGTTCTGAGCAGCAAAGTCCATCCCACCTTGCGGTCGGCTCTGGCGAACACCTCAGAGCCTTAGACGCTGTTGATCAGAGTGGTTGCGGCAGACTCCAGCAGCCTTGAGGTAATCGCTAACATTACAGTATTTGCACTAGTTTTTGGCCTAAACTGCACTAAAAATGTACGCAAATCATTGCGTGCGCCAAAGTTGCACAAAAACTTAAGACAAAAGTTGGAAATGTGGGTGCAGTCACAATGGAAAGGGCATGGTCTCATGTTTAAGACAGAAAATGGCACATTTTTTGGTGCAAATCTACGATTCACCATAGCAAGTGCAGATCTCTGACTTTAGGGCGGTCCAAAATGTCAAGCGCCTTTTAATTATTTTGTCACAAACCACTCCAACAATCATTTTTTTTAAGACTGGCGTAGGAAATTCCAGTCTTAATAAAACTGCCCCATGTACCTGTTGACTCAAAAATGTCCACATTGTATAGGACTATACATTCTCTCATTGGCAATGTTAGCACTGGGCACCAGGGGCACGTGGTTTAGATCTCTTGACACCAGCAAACACCACATTGTATCTACGTCCTCACCCTTGGCCAAGGTATCTTCAGAATCCACCAACACCCCTGTATGCTATATATTTAGTAGGGTTGTTTTTTTTGTTTTTCAAGATGATGACATGGTGACTGTGTATGGGGAGGAGGGGGCAGCAGGAGTAAGGGACCGAGGAGAACGAATGGGGAAGAATATAAATAATCCGGCGATCTCTGTGTGTGAATGATTAGTATGGGTGCACCGGAAGGGACAAAAGAGAACTACAGGGTCATGACTATCCTGGTCATAGATATTTCGGGACATCCTTTCTTACTTCATTTTCCTTCCACTTTCTGATATGACCTCTTGTCCTACAATTATATTTCTATGAAATCTTCGCCCATCTGACAGCTGACTCATACCATTCATGTTTACATTGATGAACTTCTCCCCAGCTGGATGTTAAGCTCCTACATTCCTCCTGAGATGTCAGAATTCCTCCATTACTGTGTTACATAGCACCGGTGTTGGTGGAGATACCCTTTAACCATTGCTTCTCTGAACAGGGGGGCACTTTCTTACTGGGCTCATATGACTGGTCTGTGTTTTGCATTCATTGTATCATTCCTATGTTATATATTCTTATTATTTATTTATATGTATTTAGCCGGTATGAATAAATCTTACTAAAAATCTATCTATCTATCTATCTATCTATCTATCTATCTATCTATCTATCTATCTATCTATCTATCTATCTATCTATCTATCTATCTATCTATCTATCTATCTATCTATCTATCTATCTATCTATCTATCATCTATTTTAGATATGTGTAAATATAATGTTTTGCCATGCTATGACCAGATAGATATGAGGAAACAAAATGGCCCATCCCAACAACAACAAGTTAGTTTCTGAAGCTGTCTATAAAGATCAAAAATATGTAGTAATGGACGTCAGCATATCTTTCATGTGTTTTACTCATTCTGCCTGAATAAAACACTTCAAACATTTGCTGACGTCCATTACTACGTATTTCTGGACACTATGATGGATTGGGACTGACCCAACCAGGACGGGCTTACAATTTAACCCCCAAAAATCTTTTTGACAACCAGGTCACTCTTTAATTAAGCCACAAGTGGTATTAGAAGTAGTTGGCCAGGTGAGTTAGATCGCTCCATAGTGTAATATCAGTCAAAAAAGTTGAAAGGTTTGGCCCCATCTAATGAAACACTTAATGTTATACCTGCCATAGACAGAGATTTCCCAATCATGGAACGAGTATTGATTTAGTTTCTTTTTGGACAATGTATGTGGCTCAATTTTTAAGCATTGCACTTACCTAAGTTCACTAATGGCCAACCAGGTATCATCGTCTTGCGGCATCTGGATCTGATTGATATCAGCATAGGATAAAGGTTCATCACCTCTCAACCACTCCACATCTGGAATCTCTGCATCACCACTCCCAGTGACGGTGCACCGCAGCACGATGTCCTTCCCGAGAGAGGAGGTGATGTTGGATGGGTCCATTGTGAAATGAATGCCTAGGAGAACACACAACCATAAGGTTAGATACAAAATACTGACTAAAAATGTCCCATTTGTCCACTTGATCTGTCTTAATGTCTGTTGTGATATTTAGGGGATTTGCAGCTGCTTGTTTTAAAGGGGAAATCTCAGCATCACTCAACCTTCATGTTCCAGATAAGGATATTATCTTATAGTTAAAGGCCCTTTTACACGGGTCAATTATCGGGCAAACGATAGTTCGTAGAACGCTCCTTGTCGATAATTCTCCTGTGTAAACAGGGCAGCGATCAGCAGATGAACGAGCAAACGCTTGTTCATCTACTGACCGTATCGATTTAAAAAACTAAAATAATATTGTTGTCGGCAGCACATCTCAGAGTAACGGAGATCATCGGAGTCCCCATACATAGCTCTGTGTGACTGGAGCAAACGAGCGCCTATCAGCGAGCTGTCTCGTTGATCGACGCTTGATTTTGGCCCATGCAGCGGTGTAAGAGGACCTTTAAGGCCCTATTACGCTGGCCGATTTTGGCCCGTGCAGCGAGCACCGATCATTGCGACAGCTCATTGATCGGCACTCGTTTGCTCCTGTCACAAGGCGATATGCAAGGCGAACGAGCGGTCGTTAATGCCGACTACGAAAATATTTAACTTTTTTAGAACGATACGATCAGCAGATGAATGAGCGTTTGCCTGATAATTGCGCAGTGTAAAACCCTCTTTACTGAAGGTGGTAAACCTTTTAATATTGATTGACATAATGCTACTAATGAAGGCATTTGTCTTGCTCGGAAAGGACTAAGTGGCCAATACTTGGCTAAAACCACACACTAGAAAAAAATCTTGTTGTGTAGACTTTATCTATAAAGATGTCATTGTCCTTGGGTAGCTGTGTAATGAAAGGCTGAGCTTTTGACCGATAATTCTCTATGGTGAAATCTTTTTTTTCTCCTTTGAATGATGAATGAACTTCCTCATGTAATATCTCTGTGTGTCTTGCCAAAGACCTACTGACTCAGTCATCAAACACTGCACTGGCATTGTCCATGACTTTCCATATAATTCTCTATACTAGCAGCTCACTGCTGATCCTGAGGACTAGAACAGATACTTGATTATATTCTACAATGTAACATATTATTTATCATGTAGATGGACACACAGAATTATGTTGTAACACTTTTACAATAGCCACTATGGAAGGTTCCGCTACCACTTACGGATATAGTTATGTCTGCGACCACCATAACATAGAGGATGGGGATTATTATTGGTGTCCATTGTGGAGATAATGTTCATTATGATGGTCATCAAAGTATTCACATTCATATAAAGCAGAACAGAGCGACCAATGTCAGAATTTTCACTTCTGGAACCATTAGGGGAGTCTTATCAGGTCCATTATATAAATCATTCAGGTTCATATGCAAAGATTTTGCGTGTTATAAAGCTATAGTAGAGTCAGTGAACTGGAGACAAAAGACAGTGGTTCTGTAAGATTGATATTCTAGGGGCTTTTCATGTGAATAACTTACTGAGCTTAAGCAAACATTGAAGACAAGCCAGCTATTATACTGGCCACACACACACCACATTACTACATCACTATCAGACATGTTCGTGAATCCAGAGGGAAGATTATACTATAGGCCCTTTTACACCTGCCGATAATCGGCCGCTGCAGCGAGCGCCGATCATCGAAACATCGCTAGTTTGCTCTTGTCACACGGAGATATGGATGGGGATGAGCGATCATTACTCTGATCGCTCGTCCCCATACATTATTATCATGTCGGTAGTGCGTCTCCCTGTTTACACCGGGAGATGAGCTGCCGGCAATGATAATATTTTACTTTTTTAAAACGATACGACCAGCAGATGATCGAGCGTTTGCTCGTTCATCTGCTGATCGCTGCCCAGTTTATAGAAGACAATTATCAGCAATGAGCGTTCTATGAAGGCTGGCTACCGAGGCACAGATAATTTGGCCAGTAGAACTGACTAGTTACGGATTGGTATCTTCAAAGAATTGTCCTATTAGATCCATTTCTGTCCATATGACCTATTAGGGCACATGGATGCCATGTCCCTACTCAGGACCCCTTCTATTTGCCAGTGAAAAGTTCCGCTAACAAAGAACAGCTCCCGTTCTGGAGGACTCATGTGGGCTTCTTTTGATTTCCTGCCATGTAATGCCCTATTTGTCCTGTAGTGGCCGCAGCAGGAGAAATGTGCTGCTTTCCACAGTTTCCCCTCAGTGATAACAACTGAACACCAGCAGTTGCACATTAAGAGAAGTCCATCTGGACAACCCCTTTAATGCAGAGGTTAAATTGACCTAGAGCACACCTGTCATTAAAAAACAAAGAGTGTCTCTTTCTCTGGAGGACTCGGCACATCTGTGCATTTCTTGGACAGTCCATTAATTTCAATGACAACTGTGTAATGTTTCATTTCTCCTGTGGTGGCGCTGCAGGCAAACTGAACACTAACTGCTGGATTTACCCACAAATTACAGTTGATAATGGGGTTCAGCTTTTTGTTGGGGGACCCATGAGACAGAAAAGGATAGTTCAAAGTGGACAAACCTTTTTTAAATAATTTTCCGCTTGTATGTAAATAAATCTTAATCACTGTTGTCAAGATCTCTGTTTGCTGTCAGTGCCGAACAAACGTAGCCGTGCTCACAGCTGAGATACAATCGCATCCAGTCAATTATATCCACGTCTGAACTGAGAGTAAGGTTAGGTTTGTGTGGGTTTTCAGAGATCTTGAAAATTTAAATGGACAGTATAATAGGAATTTGCATAACTTCTAATAATGATTGAGTTTTATTTACATAGAAGTGGAAAATCCCTTTAAATTCTTTTCATTTGTATAACATATTGAATCAGCGCATATATGGAGGAACTGAAACTTTATTTTATAGGACGCTACGTAAAGTTTTGCTGCATTATTTAGACAATCAGCCCATTTTCTAATGAAGATTTAACATTTTGATCCTTTTATGCTTCCCATGGCACAAGTGGAAAATTCCTCTGAAGTGTCTAAAGCTTTCCAAGAAAGTGACCTCCAGGCCCAGATTAACTCGCTGCTCACTTCTCCCTGGTTCACATGCTGCATCTTAAGCAAACTTAATGACTGTCATAAAATCTTTGTACACCTTTGAAAAATTGTATATACATATAAATGTGTATCAGTGCGTTTGGTGCAACTTTTTATTAAAAAATATTTTTACTTTTTGAGATACAGCTGCTTAGCATCCTGTATACAGAGCAGCTGTATCTAGCGCTGAGACCTGAATCTGTCAGGTCAGCGGCACTGACGGGTTCAGTGACAGAGTGATCCACCTGTTATCGATCACATCTAAGTTATGAACAGAGTCCGTCAGTGCCGCTGACCTGACAGATTCAGGTTTCAGCGCTAGATACAGCTGCTTTGTATACAGGATACAAAGCAGCTGTATCTCAAAAAGTAATTTTTAATGACAACTAATTAAAAAGTTGCACCAATCACACTGATACACTGTTTTTTGTTGTTTTTTAAATCGCTTTCGAAGGTGTACATAACCTTTAAATGATGACGACAACTACAACTGCCACCCGTGCAGTGCTACAATACCCTGTCATATTGCAATAAAGGGTTGGTACACACTGGCACACTTTCAAAATCATTGTCTAGACCTGACTTCAATGAGCTGCCTATCTGTAGGTTACAAATGTCCGTTTTCACTAGAAGTGACTATTGTAGGTGAGGGGGTTAGCCCTGAGCAAAACAAATTCACCTGCATTTTCTGCATGAACAAGTCATTCAAATAAAGTGATATAAATCTGGCACCTGAAAACAATGATGCCCATTTCTCACTCTTTACTCGACATCCATTACCAAAAACCTCTAATCTTATGGTTTTTGCCAGCTTTGAGATCCTGATATATGTACAGCAGATTCCTTATGATGAGCTTGCCTGTGGGGCGGGGGGACTAATATGAAATGGTTTTCAAAAAAAGACTTCCGCTTGAAGAAACTGCCCACCTTTTAAAAAAAATATACAGGTATAAATTCGATGCTGATTAATTTAATAATTTACCTTTATAGTGGTGGAAGATTTGTTTTTCTGATACAGAGCTCCAAATTCCCTGCATAGACATAGAGTTAAATGATAAAATTCTGGCTGCCTGCAGTCTCCACTAGAGGGAGCTTACCGCATACTGTTTATCCATTGAACTCAATAATAACACAGTAGTGGTGGCTGCAGGCAGCTAGAATTGTATCATTTAACTCTATAAGGCGAATGTATCAATCTTTCTACAACATTTTTAAGATGAAAACTGCGAATTTTAAGCTTTCTACGCCGCCCTCACCATCTTTGTAAAAAGGGGGCGTATATATATATTTTTTAAAAGGGCGGGGCCACTGCAGGCCAATAAATGTATTATCATTTATGGAGGTTATCTGGTGTAAATCACAGAAGATTTCACTCTGTGGGGGAAGGTAAGAGGTCCAGGTTGGGCCTGGTACCTGGACCCACTGATCAGACTACCCCCATCACATAATAAAAAAAAAAAAAGGCATACATCACGTCACCGCCCCTCTTCGCTTCTCCCCTCCGGGTCCCCTCAGGCTCTCACTGCGAGTCATACAAGGTACTGATGCCCGATAGCGTCAGGATGTTGTATGTGACGCAGCCCTCAGGATGTTGTATGTGACGCAGCCCTCAGGATGTTGACTGATGCGTGCGTCACACATAAGGCCCTGACGCTGCTTGACATCAGGACCTTATATGAGCCTCGGCCTGCTGAGGAAGCCTAAGGGGACCCGGAGGGAAGAAGCGTAGAGAAGCGGTGAGGTGAGCATCTTCTTTTTTTAACTTTATGTCTGATGTGGGGGAGGGAGATGGATGGTGCACGGTCAGCGTGCACCTCTTAATAAATCTGCTGCATCTTACCCCAGCTGAGCAGATAGCTAAGACAGGTGTATGATGAAACGCCAGTCTTAGTTAATCTGCCCCTATGTCTTTGCAGGGGATTTGGAGCTCCGTATCAGAAAAACAGATTTTTTGACGAATATAAAGAAATATTAAGAAGTTAATCAGTACAGAATGTTGTGAAACCCTGAGTTCCCGGCCACTGATGGATATCTACCAGTAATATCAAATCAGAACATTTTAATTAGCAGAAATTACTAGGAAATCAACAATTTCGTCATATCATATGAGGACATGTGTGTGATTTCACTTGCGTCAGTAAAACAACAATCTGCTAGTAATTATTTCAATGATTTAGATTGTTGCTTTGTACTATAATTTAAAGGTATAAATTGCGCCTTCCCCTTTAAGAACACGATGGTCACAAATAAGACCACGCGTCCGGTCTGATCTGTGTATATCGGTAAATCCCGACATAACATCACATGAGAACACATAGAGCAAATGACATGAAACGATAAGTAACTCTTGGGCAAGAGTCTTACTTTAATTTTTTTCTTTTTTAGAACTGCTCTTGTATCCTTTTTATCATTATCAGAACTGCCTATAAAATTAAAATTCCCCACAATTTTTCTTTGGATTTGTAATGGACCCAGGAGCGTACGTAGAGGAGATAAGTCCCTATAGCAGAAATTAAATTCGGGCCCCTATCTGGTACTAGTTGACGCCATAACAACTGGGACAGGAGTACTTGGTGCTTGTTCTCCTTCATGTACTTCCATGATCCTTTTGGTTGATTACTCACTTTTGTTTTCTAATCTTGTACGCCCTGTAGGGTGGGGTTGTCTGCACATTCAAATAAGTGATGTGACCAACCTGGGTCGGGCCCCTTTCTCCAAAACACAAAGCCCATTTTCAAATAACGTATCAGGAAAATTTGAGCTAAAAAACTCTAACCCCATACAGAACGGTCATCTGTCAGCCAGATCGGAAAGCAGCTAAGGATCCAACATGTTTGTGCTTTACATTGACGGTCAAATAATTACTAAGGAAACAGTGTAAAACTTTATTTCTCCTCTGGAGGCACTGTGGAGAACTTGAGCTCTCGTTGCCAGGTTCCCCCATTAATTACAGCTGATCACTGGGGATCTCTACAGCGGGACACCCTATGATCAACTTATTGTCGAGGGACCCATCTAACAGAAAGGGATTGTTCATAGTGGACAACTCCTTTAACTAAAAAAATAATGACAGTATTGTAACTTCCATAGCACGGTGGGGGAATGTCATTACCGACCTGTTCATCTTCCTCAACAGCCAAATCCAGAAACTGTTTAAGAAAGGGTCAGTATGGGACCTGAATCAACCTGCTGCCGTTTTTATTCTTTATGGGTCACTGCAGAGATCCCACACAACTGCCCATATTGTGGGAAAGTAGAGCAGGGTAGAGAATAAGTACCAGGTAACATTTTCACTATGCTTTAGGGTCTCCTCCGGGGAGAAGCTATAGGGAGTGCAAAGGTAGCAGTCATACATGGACCCCAATGCCTGAGTGGGTCCAAAAGATCTCTTTGCCCCATATGAGGAGACCACTACTAAAAATGAGGTGTGATAGTTAGGGGGCCCTATTATAGATTTTGCATTGGGGCCCAGGATCTTTAAATTACACATCTAGGCCTCCTCTTCTTGACCTGCCTAAGTAGAGTCGTGTGTTAATGAACCTTCCCTTACCCATCCTATCCCTCCACCCCCACCTTTAGGAAAGACACGTGACACCGAGGTTGGATGTGAAATGGCCACAGCAGCCGTTTATTAATTTCACAGTTTTATAAAAACAATTTAAATCCGAAACATTCGGATAACTAGTTAGGAATCCACCAGAGAATTCCTCCTAATAATTCACATGACCCAACATGGGTCAGAATCGTAAATAACAATTTTAACGTTAACATTAACCCGAGCAGAGGAAGTCCTTGAAGCCCTTTCAGATATTCCTTTTTTAAGAACACACCGAGTTAGCCATCTGCAAACCAGTAATTACCTCCAGCCGTAAACCAGCTCGGAAGCACCGTTCACCTCTGCAGATGGCTCCAACCACTAGAAGTCCACTTCAAAGGGATAACACCCGATGAAGCCCTCAAGTGATATACCGACCACTAGAAGTCCACTTCAAAGGGATAACACCCGATGAAGCCTTCAAGTGATATACCGACCACTAGAAGACCACTTCAAAGGGATAACACCCGATGAAGCCTTCAAGTGATATACCTTCCACCAGAAGACCACTTCAAAGGGATAACACCCGATGAAGTCTTCAACCATGTACCTTTTTTGGGGGACGCATACCCCCGATGCGACCCCCCCACCATTTTGTACTGACTGGCCTCAAGGACTCCCCCCGCCAGCTGCCATGACAACAGAACCTACTCCGGAAAAAAGAAAAACATGTTAAATAAGCACACAAATCAAACACAACACTCATAGACAGACGTACATAAAGACCCACAGGGGTAACAAATCAAGGGCGGGAGGGTGGGAGCTTGTCTCTCCCTGTGTTACTTCTCCCGCTGCTTCCGGCTCAATGCCGAAAAACAGCGGGAAGCCCAGCAACGGCCCCCTGACTCCTCCTTATCCCTCCTCCTCACTCTCCCTCCAACTCTCCCTTACCTATTAACCCTTTCCCTACCAGGGAGGTCATGGAGGCTTCCCCTTAAGCCCTGCAGGCTGCGTCCAGCCTCTTCTTGACCTGCCTAAGTAGAGTCGTGTGTTAATGAACCTTCCCTTACCCATCCTATCCCTCCACCCCCACCTTTAGGAAAGACACGTGACACCGAGGTTGGATGTGAAATGGCCACAGCAGCCGTTTATTAATTTCACAGTTTTATAAAAACAATTTAAATCCGAAACATTCGGATAACTAGTTAGGAATCCACCAGAGAATTCCTCCTAATAATTCACATGACCCAACATGGGTCAGAATCGTAAATAACAATTTTAACGTTAACATTAACCCGAGCAGAGGAAGTCCTTGAAGCCCTTTCAGATATTCCTTTTTTAAGAACACACCGAGTTAGCCATCTGCAAACCAGTAATTACCTCCAGCCGTAAACCAGCTCGGAAGCACCGTTCACCTCTGCAGATGGCTCCAACCACTAGAAGTCCACTTCAAAGGGATAACACCCGATGAAGCCCTCAAGTGATATACCGACCACTAGAAGTCCACTTCAAAGGGATAACACCCGATGAAGCCTTCAAGTGATATACCGACCACTAGAAGACCACTTCAAAGGGATAACACCCGATGAAGCCTTCAAGTGATATACCTTCCACCAGAAGACCACTTCAAAGGGATAACACCCGATGAAGTCTTCAACCATGTACCTTTTTTGGGGGACGCATACCCCCGATGCGACCCCCCCACCATTTTGTACTGACTGGCCTCAAGGACTCCCCCCGCCACAGCGAAACAGGCCTTGACCACCTTAAGCCTGTGAGTTCCGCCACACCACCACCGCCCTTTCTATTCCTTCTGCTATCGCCAAGCTCCAAAGATCAATGCCAACCTCGGTCAGATGAACCCCATCACTCCTCCAGAAGTTCCCCACTCCTGACTCCAAATCCCTGTGCCGCACGCAAATGCCCCCGTTTTTTGCTACAAAACGGGACACCGCCCGATTAACTTTAATGCGAGCCTTATTGACTCTCTCCACTGACCTAGCCAACCGCCAATGTTTCCTCGGGACTATGTCCGACCACACTATCACCAACTTGGGATAATAAACCCACAAACACAACATATCGTGTTTGATGTCCCGCACCAACTCACGAAAGGGGCGGACTCCTAAGTCATTCCCACCCACGTGCAACACTAAGACCTCCGGAACCCTATCAAGCCGGGCATATATCTGGAATTCCGCCCACACCCTGCTCCATGACATACCTCTAAATCCCAGCCAATGCACAACCGCATCCTGTCGCGGAATGCGCAATTGGCGACCGTCCGGGCGGATGTCCGCCCTCAAAGCCCCCCAGTGCACGTAAGAATGACCCAGCAACCACACCAATTACGGAGGCGAATCTGAAACAGAAAACAATTAGACACCACCATATAAAACATTTCTTTAAGCGTTAACAACAAACCTCATAACAAATGGGGGCGGACATAGGACTTAAATCTGTTGGACTCCCAACGACCAATGCGCCGAACCCCTTCATCATCCAACCCCCAGCGCCCCGCTTCAGTTGCTGCGCCAATCCTGAAGGAATGAGATGAATATGAGCCCGCCGTGACACCAACCGCCGTCAAACATTTTTTAAATACAGCTCCAAACTGAAACCTGGACAAAAACGACCCGTCCACATGACGTAACAAAGGCAAATCTGGAGGCCCCGCTCGCGGCTTAAAACCCTGCATGCACTCTACTGGGCACATAACCGACCCCGGAAGGGCGAACAAAACTATCAGCTTACCCTTCCCCAATTGGTCAGGTTTTGAGAAAAAACCCCGCCTCCCAGGCGTCCCCTAACCAGTCCAAAAGTGCCACCAACCTGTCTCTATCCGTATTGACGTCACCCACTCTCTTACCCACTCCTCCCACTGCCTCCAACAAGCAGAATAAGCACTCCACGTCGTGCGCGCCAAAGACCTTTTTACCAGTTGTTCCACGGGACCGAGACCAGATCCCAAAGATGTTCCGGACAAGCCAAACCGAGCCGTTCCGCTCCCGGTGCCAATTGCCGAAACCGGTTTCACCGCGAGCGAGAAAGAGCATTAGCGATACAATTCCGTACTCCCGGCACATGCACCGCCACCACCCACGCGTTCAACGACAAACACACCAACACTAAATGTCGCAGCAATTGAACTACCGGAGGAGAGGACGCCGTGATGTTATTAATGGCCAGCACCACCCCCATGTTGTCGCAGTAAAAACAAACCTTCTTATCCCTGAGCCTGTCCCCCCAAATGGTCGCCGCCACCACGATGGGGAACAGCTCGAGCAGGGCCAGATTCTGCGTGAGTCCACTGGACACCCAACTAGCCGGCCATTGACCTGCGCACCACGGACCTCCGCCGTAAGCCCCCAAAACCGCCCGCCCCAGCCGCATCCGTAAAAATATACAAATCACTCGTATCCTGCGCTGGGGCCATCCACAGCGAGCGACCATTGTACTGGCCCAAGAAGTCATCCCAAACCTGAAGATCAGCTCGGTGCTCCTCCTTGAGCCGCACAAAAATGATGCGGCGCACGCACTCCCGCCGTTGCCGCCGCCAACCGTCTACCAAACACCCTCCCCATTGGCATAATCCGGCAGGCGAAATTCAACTTCCCCAGCAGCGACTGAAGCTCCCGCAGCGTCAATTTCTTCGGTCTACAAGCCCGCCGTACCTCCAGCCTCAAAGCACCCAGCTTCTCCGCAGGGAGACGACACTCCATTGCCACCGAATCTATTTCAATTCCCAAAAAACAAATCGTCGCTACTGGGCCCTCCGTTTTTCCTGGCGCCAAAGGGATCCCAAAATCCCTTGCCACCTTCTGTAGTGCATAAAGCAAATTACCGCAAACCGGCGAACCCCCCGGCCCCACGCACAAGAAATCATCTAAGTAATGGATCAACGAGTCGACCCCGGATACTCCCCTCGTTACCCACTCCACGAAGCTACTAAACGCCTCGAAGTATGCACAAGAAAGGGAACACCCCATCGGAAGGCACCGATCCACTTAAAAAGCCCCATTCCCAAAAACAGCCCAACAGCCGTTGGCTTTCTGAATGAACTGGCAACAACCTGAACGCCGCCTCGATGTCGGTTTTTTGCTAGCAGCGCGCCCGGACCCGCAGCCCGCACTAAACCCACCGCCTTATCGAAAGAGGTATAAACTACGGAGCACAACTCGTGATCTATCCCGTCCTTTACCGACGAACCCTTGGGATACGATAAGTGTTGAATTAAACGAAATTTTCCGGGCTCGCGCTTAGGAACAATACCCAACGGGGACACAACTAAATCTTTTACTGGCGAATCAACAAAAAGGCCCCGACATGCGACCCAACGAAACTTCTTTTAACAATTTGTCCGACACGACCTTGGCATGCAAGTAAGGCGATTTTAAATTCCTCCGCGTAACCGGCACCTCATAAGGAGGCGGAGGAATAACAAAACCCACACAAAAACCCCTCGTAAAGCAATTTAGCCGCCGCCCTATCCGGATACTCATTTAGATAAGGGGCCATCTTTTCCACCCTCACCGGTGACACCCCCTTGACCAGCCGCGGAGGACAGGTTCCCTGACCTCTTTTTACGCATACATTTTGCCGCCCCGTGTGATGCACCATTACACTCGGAACACACGTGCTTGAACTTGCACGTGGCCCCGAACTTACACTGGCCTTCATTAAATTGCCAGCAAAACCCCGCCTTTCCCCCGCCGCCTTGTCCAACCTGACTAGACTGGCCTCCTTGGCCGGCGCTCACGGGAAAAGACTGCCTAACCGGAGCCGTAACCCGTAACCAGAGAGCAATATCCTTCTGGTCCCACCGAATAGCCGGCCGAACCGCTTTCCGCTGACGGAATTGCTCATCATATCGCAGCCACGCCTGACCCCCATACGCCCTATGAGCCTCCCCAATGGCATCAAAATAACAAAACAACGCCGAACAATTTTCCGGCGCCTTTTCCCCTATCACACTGGCTAATATGGCGAACGCCTGCGACCAATTGACGAACGTCTGCGGGATAAGCCTATACCGCCGCCGTTCCTCCTCGTCCTTTTTACTCTCGTCCCGCTTGCTCTTATCTAAATTAAATTTAGCGAGCGGCAAAAGAGAAAAAATCTCAACATATTCGTCCTTCCAGATCCGCTCCCGCACCTCCTGCTTTAAATGCGCCCCCAACGGACCTTCGAAACAAACATACACCTCCCCACGAGCACGATCATCAATACGCACCCGATCGCCATCTTTTTGCGCCTCGGTCTGTACCGACACTGCGACCGCCTCTCTAACCGCCGTCACGGGCCGCGCTTGTAACAATCCCACGTCCCTGGGACCCTCCCAAACTACCGCCGGGGACACTTCCGTGACTACCGGCGCCACCGCCCTATCTAGGCGCCCGACCAGCTCTCTCAAGCAACCCACTAAATCTCCCAGACCCGGGCCATCACGCCCGCCCGCGCCACTACCGGCCACCGATGCGACGCTAGCAACCCCCCCGCCGACACCCGACATAAAAATCGCTGGATATGACAATGATGGAGTTATACACTCACCGGGCTGCACAGGCGCTGTGTTCCCGTCAGCCGGACCATCCTGACCTCGACGATACGCGTCCAATTCACCTTCCTCCAGCTCCTCTCTCGCAGACGACTGGCCATCCCACCGACATCTTCGGAACGGAGATGATGAAGCGCTGACCGATGGGCCGGCAACCTGCCGCCCGACCGCTGGAACCCAGACTTCCGACCGGACCTGCTGCCTCGACGTCGCTGTAGATCTAGGCGTCCGTCTCGATGATCCTGAAGAAGCCTGCCCCCTGGCCGGAACATCACCAGGCGGGGCGGCCGTACCTTGTCCTCCGAATCTTCCATCCGATGGGGGAGGGGTGACAGGGAGCCCGGCCTGCGACTCCCTGCATACCGCCGGACCCCGTCGCGGCTTGGGATTCCTGCCAGGACGCAGGGCCTGGGAAGAGGCGGTCCTCCCAGCTGCCTGGCCTGCAGCGTCCGTGATCGGGCTCCCTCTGCGACGCCGTGTCCGCGGGACCGCCTCAGGACTGAGGCGCTCTGGAGGTCGAGACCGCCGGGAGGGACGAGTCGACCCGGCCTGCATCGCCGTCACCCCCGGCAACGCTCTCTGCCTGCTCCGGACAGGAGCAGTTGTTGTCGACTCCCCCCCCGCCGCCATGCTAGGAAGGGGGCCGGGGGAGGGGAGCCTGTCTCCTGCAACAGACCCCGAACGCCGTGCCTGACGTGGCAACACGGCGTCCGGGATCCTTGCTAATGCAGCCACGGTCTCCTCCAGCCATCCGGGACCGTGGTGCACAGCAGCAGCACGCAGCTGCTCTAACAACCCTGCCTCTGCCATACTGAGTGAGCGCGGCAACGGGGAGCTTGTCTCTCCCTGTGTTACTTCTCCCGCTGCTTCCGGCTCAATGCCGAAAAACAGCGGGAAGCCCAGCAACGGCCCCCTGACTCCTCCTTATCCCTCCTCCTCACTCTCCCTCCAACTCTCCCTTACCTATTAACCCTTTCCCTACCAGGGAGGTCATGGAGGCTTCCCCTTAAGCCCTGCAGGCTGCGTCCAGCCTCTTCTTTATGCATTTCATTGCACAATAAGTGACCAAATAAGCGTTACTTATCTCCTTATTTATCGTTTCGGATACCACAAATTCTTCATTCCCATCTACCCAATAAAAAGCAAGACCTTCTATTATAAGACATCAAATATTTTCCATTCACAGTGAAAGCAGTCTGTTCAAGAACAAATTATCTCTATATCTCCGTAGACTCCATTGCCAAGAACAACAATGAGAAAGACTGAGATTTATATAACAATCGACTGTGATGTACCCTAATAAGGTAGACTGCTGGCTGCATGAGGTTGGTTGGAGATCCCCTAAACCAGGAGGCCCCTGACTATTAGCGGCCTGGTGCTGCAGATGCCCAGGAGAATGATTCACATTCATGGCAGCAAAATTATTCTATCACATTAATAATTCCTGAAGAAACAAATGACTAACATTTATGAGACGCTGTGTTGACACGAGCGGGTGAGAGTGCTTTGCTAGAAGAGACTGCTTTGATAAAGAATACTTAAATGTTTCTGAACTGTGCCTAAGTAGTAGTGAAGAAAATACAAACCTATAGTGCTCAAAAAAATACTGACATATAGAGATAAAAAAAGGTACAAACATAAAGTAATCTAACAACAGTGCTATACAATGTGTAAATAATACTGCCATATAATTAATATTAAGATTCATGGTAGTTGTAAGTGTTGGGTGCTAGGCCTCAGTGGTGCCCCCTTGAGCAGGGGTGGGTGATGTGCTGGGTGACACTGCCATGATGACAACAATCAAACTTTTATACATCTTTCTAAGATAAAGTTATACTAAAGCTGGCCATACACCTTAGATAGTTGTCAGCCAAACATTCGTTCGGCCCACAGCTATTCCTCGAGATCCCCCCATATACATGCACGCTAGACTCGGCCGACATTCATCTATCAGGGGGGCCGCACTGTTATAAGTCTGGGACTTGAGTCAAAAGCCAGGAACATGACCCCCTTTTCTCTTTGAAAAGCTTGGGTTGTAGTCACGATGGCAACTTTCAAGACAGTGGAGGGGCCACTGGACTCATTGGTCTGATACAGATGTGTCTTTCCATATTTTTTCTCATATCTCGACATATCCTGAGATGTGCGGCACAAGATGACGAGTTTTTAAAAAAAACATGATTTTGCGATATGTCACGAGATGTCTTTTGCTATGTGTGTCTATGTATGGTCACCCAGTGGTTGAGATGTGAATTTCAGCCTGTCATCAGTTTTGCTAGTATGTTGCGATATTGTGCTGAAGTGGTTTCATGATAAACTGGAGTTCTTAACCAAATTCAAGCAAAGGTAATGGTGGGCACATCTGCAGAATTGAATCACCTGCATAGCCACCGAGTTAAAGGGGTTTTCTAGGATTAAAAAAATATGGCAGCTTTCTTCCAAAAACAGTGCTCCACCTGTCCATTGTATTGCAGATCAGCTCCATTGAATTAAATAGGACTGGTCTGTAATACCACACACAACCTGTGGACAGGTGTGGTGCTATTTTAGGAGGCAACCATGTTTTTCTAATCCTGGACAACCCCTGATGAAGTTCTGGCTGCCCTCCATCACCACTAGGGGAATCTTGTTGCATACTGCTATATTATTGATTTCAATATATAAAGAGTATGCATTACGTCCTTACGCTCCCCTAGTGTTGGCTGAAGGTAGTAAAATCTTTATCACTTAAAGGGGTTTTCCCATCAGAGACACTTATGACATATCCACAGATGTCAGATAGATGATGTCATAAATATCAGATAGATGCGGGTCCCACCTCGGGGACCCGCACCTATCTCTAGAATGGGCCCCCTAATCCCCGTTCTACTGCTATGTGTTGTAGCTGAAAACTGTGTTTTCCGACCATGAATTACAGAAACAGAGTAACTCGCTGAGCTACGGAGTTTCCGTAACTCACATAGTAGTGCATGGCAGTTACGGAACTAGCGTAGCATATGAGCTATGCTGTTTCAGTAACTACCATGCAGTTCTATGGGACTTTTGGAAACAGCGTAGCTCAGCGAGTTACTCTGTTTCCGTAAATCATCGTCAGAAAACACAGTTTTCAGCTACAACACATAGCAGAAGAATGGGGTTTAGGGGACCCTGTTCTAGAGATAGGTGCGGGTCCCAGAGGTGGGACCCGCACCTATCTGACAATTATGACATCATCTATCTGACAATTATGACATATCCTGTGGATATGTCATAGCTGTTCCTCGTGGGAAAACCCCTTTAACTCTTTTTCTCTGCGGGAAAATTGGAGCTCAGTATCATAAAAACGCTCTGACCTCTATAAAACTATGTTAAGAAGTGAAACGCAGAATTTTGGACCAAGATCAGATAAATCACTTTAAAAGTCAGTCGGAAAGGTTATAGAGGACAAAGCTGGCCAAACTTACACAAAAACAGTCACATAATTCATCAGGTAATGCACTTAGAGCTCAATTTTGAAAAAGAATCTTGAAGAACCACATTTAGTATTAGTGGCTTTGGACACTTCAAGGACGCCCTGAACACCAAATACATTTTTAACTTCAGGTTAAATTTTTGTCACTTGTAGTTGAGAGTGGCCCTGAGGCTACTGAATGTAACTTTAGCTGATATCCAAGAGACATAGAAGGTCAAAGAACAGCCACACAGATAAACTAGAAAATATGCTATCCATATCTGTGTAATAACAAGGCTCATTACATTAGTCATTCAAAGATATTACAAACCCTCGGTGAATAATCTAGTTTACTTAAAGGGGTTTTCCAGTCCCTAAAAATTGATGACCTATCCTCAGGATAGGCCATCAATATCTGATCCGTCAGGGTCTGACTACCAGGTACCCCGCCGATCAGCTGTTTTGAAGGGACCGCAGTGATCGTACGAGCGCTGCTTCTTTTTCATTCCGGTTACTGCTCAGACTGTGAATCGCTGATACAGCAGTAGCGGTGGGTCGCAGTATTACAACCTTCTCCCATTGAAGTGAATGGGAGAAGGCTGTAATACTGTGAACGGCCGCTACAAGTGTGTCAGCTATTCACAGTCGGACCAGTAAGGGAAATGAAGGGGAAGCAGCGCTCGTACGAGAGTTGCGGCCCCTTCAAAACAGCTGATTAGCGAGAGTCCTGACAGTCGGACTCCGACTGATAAGATATTAACGGCCTATCCTGAGGATAGGCCATTCATTTTTAGGGACTGGAAAACAATTTGAACATTTGAACATTCAAATGCTAAACTGCAGGACATTTTTAAGCCCTGCTCCATTTCCTCTGTGGAAAATCCACCCAAAACATCAAAAAAATACCCATTTTAATGCAAATTTGCATAACCCTTTGTGGTCCGTGTCATGGAACAGTCTCACGAAAAATGGTAATTATGTCAAGTGTGTCCTAGATGCATAGACCTAACCTGTGCTCCTGGGTCCCAATACAAAATTTCTAGCAGGGTCCCATACTAACCATGGGGCATTATTAATACTGAAGTCTTCCGGGTAAAAAAGTACTGCCTCTGCACTTTTCATCAGTGGCATCAAAACTTGCATCCTACTAAATGTATGTTCACATGAGTTGAATTTGCTACAGAAAACTCCGACCCAGAGTCCGCATTGAATTTGTGTTTGATTTGGTGCAGATTTTCGTCCGGATTTGCCACTGAAGAGAAGAGGTAGGAGAACAACGGGATAAAAAAAAAAAAAGACCATACTCACCTTCCCTGGCACTGCCATAGTAAAAAGTCCATGTTCTCCGGGATGGTCTGTTTTGAGCCGGTCTCCTAGGATAACGTCAGTGGCGTAACTACCGCCGTAGCAGCAGTAGCGGCTGCTACGGGGCCCGCGGCATGAGGGGGCCCGTGTTGCCCGCCGGCACGGGCCCTCGCCATGGCCGGAGGCTTTGCTAGCAGCCGCTATGGCTGCTACAGCGCGACGCCACTGAACACTACGGCAGAGTAGGGAGGTATCTCCCCGCTCTGCCATTAAACAAAAGACATGTATCCCCTATCCACAGGATATCCACAGGATAGGGGATACATGTGAGATCGCTGGCATTGATAGGGAGAACGGGGGACTGAAAGTCCCCTGAAGTTCTCCATCACAAACCTCGGACTTCCGGGGTCTGTGTCGGCAGCTCCGTAGAAATGAATGGAGCGTCGGTCGCGCTTGTGCGCATGCGTGACCAGCGCTCCTATCATTTTTATTGAGCTGTGCAGACTCTGGAAGTCAGAGGTTAGTCATGGAGAACTTGGGGGGACTTTCAGTCCCCCGTTCTCCCTATCAATGCCAGCGATCACACATGTATCCCCTATCCTGTGGATAGGGGATACATGTCTTTTGTAGGACACAATGTAGGTCGGATTTTTTTGGGGGGTTGGGGCTGCATGCTGTTACCTACAGGGGGGCTGTATAGCATTACCTACAGGGGGGCTGTATAGCGTTACCCACAGGGGGGCTGTATAGCGTTACCTACAGGGGGGGCTATATGTCGTTCTCTACAGGGGGCTGTATGTCGTTCTCTACAGGGGGCTGTATGGCGTTATCTACAGGGGGGGCTGTATGGCGTTCTCTACAGGGGGGCTGTATGGCGTTCTCTACAGTGGGGGCTGTATGGCGTTATCTACAGAGGGGGCTGTATGGCGCTATCTACAGTGGGGGCTGTATGGCGTTCTCTACAGTGGGGGCTGTATGGCGTTATCTACAGGGGGGCTGTATGGTGCTATCTACAGGAGGGCTGTATGGCGTTCTTTACAGTGGGGCTGTATGGCGTTCTCTACAGGGGGGGCTGTATGGCGTTCTCTACAGGGGGGCTGTATGGCGTTCTCTACAGTGGGGGCTGTATGGCGTTATCTACAGAGGGGGCTGTATGGCGCTATCTACAGAGGGGGCTGTATGGCGCTATCTACAGGGGGGGGGGCTGTAGAGAAGGCACTATCTACAAGGGGGGTTGTGTGACACCCAGGGGAGGGGGGCCCCAGTCAAAAGTTTGCTATGGGGCCCAGTCTTTCCTAGTTACGCCCCTGGATAACGTCTCGTCTCATGTGATGCTGTAGTCTGTGAGTAGCTGCAGCAGTCATGTGGGACAAAACGTCATCCTGGAGGTCGGCTCGTCACAGACCAGCAGAGAAGCGATACTGCGGGAGCGCCAGGGGAGTATGGTCTTTTTTTAATTTTCAACTAGAAAAGGGATTTTTTTCTTCTAGTTGCAAAAAAACACAACGATTTTCACTTCCTCATTGAACACAATGTGGAAAATCTGCAACAAGTGTGCAACCATTCCGCAACATATATTGACATGCCGCTGGTTAATTTTTCACACTGAAATTTTCTGCAGTATTTTTAATTTCATTCAGTTTGCTGCTACTTCAATACGCTGCTGATTGTCCACCCTGATCATATTGGATGGAAAATCTGCAGCAATTACGCTAGGTGTGAACATAGCCGAACAGCCACCAACCTTACAATGTAATGACCTGACATTCCTTTGATTTATACTTCTGAGTTTGTCCACAGGATATTGTATTTAAAGGGCACCTATCAATGAAAGCACCCACTGCGCAGGTCCCTATACCAGAGTTTAAGGGGGGGAGGGGTGTTTGCTGCTTCTGGTGTCCCGCTGCATTCGACATCTGGGCGACTGTCGGCCAATGGCTCCCCTCCAATCAATTCATTACATCAGATGCCCAATTTAAAATGTAATGGTCCCATGACAGATGCATTTTTTTTAAAGAGACTTTTCCAAGACCTGGTTCTCCTTTCTATACTACTATATATTGGCACTCAATCATCTACTGGGTGTTTACCCCTTTAATGCCTGGTCCTCTGCAGCAATGCTCCCTTTAGGCCCCTGATGACCAGACAACTAAGATTTGGAATGGAAAATTCTATGCAACAAACACGTCTCTGCAGAAACACTCAGAAGCTATGTCTTCCCTTACGTCTCTTGTTTAGGAAAGATAAAACTATTCATTGGACAGACATCAATGAAATCTCCAGGTTCTGTTAGTGATCACATATATGTGAAGAATGACACACAGTACAAACTGGTTGGGTGACATTTAACTATGTGACGAGAATTCTACACACTGGTTCACGCTGCTTCTATTATTCTTTAAGAAAGGATCACTCAACGCCAATTGTTGACTGGTTGCTACGGGTAACTTTTTAAAAAATTATTCTATAGTACTTACAAAGAGCAATACAGAAAATGTATTTCTTCTCATTGGACTCTGTCCAAGTGGAGGGTATGGTACAACAAACACTCAAGCGCTGTGACGAAAACAATTCCAACAAGGTCAAACTACCCAACATGTTGACTCCATCAAGATACAAAATATTCTCTGCGCAGAAGATACTTCCAGGGTCACAGTCCCCCTCGGGCCCCATCATCCTTCATCGAATGTTCCGAGCAACAGGTAACAATGTATCCCGTAGCTGGATCCGGGACAGCAGGAGACCTTGAAAACACATTGTGCACTCTGTTGCGGAATATTTTATTTGCTAACCACCTATATGATTTGTGGACCATAGGACTACATGAAAAATACTAAGATGGGCAGATGAAAAAAAGTGATATTTACTGTGGAAGACGGGCACAAAAATGTGATCAGGATGGAGGGCGGGGGGCAAGCATTCATTTTCTAAAACCTTGCGGTGAATTTAAAGGGGTTATGCAGTTTAGGTCAACATTTTGCGGAATGAAATGTGGCACCATATAGACATGGGTGGGTTGACAAGATTTAATTTTTCAGTGCTAATGAAGAAGATCCTGCACTGATAGACCGTACCACTCACTTAAGACCGATGAATGCTTGTTTAGCCGACAGCTATGTCCCCGACCTCCCTAGAAACATGTATGTCAAGCTCAGCCAAAAATACATGTTTATTTCAATGGAGGCAACACAACTCCAACTTATCTCCTGGCAAAAGATTTGGGCATGTTAAAATCTACCATGACCGTTCCTTATTTCCCCCAAAATCTGCTATCAGGGTACAGACCCAACATTATCGAAAGTGTATGGGCAGCTTTAGGGGGTTGTGAGCACTTGATAGAAGCACTTGGATAAGAGGTTGCCCCTGAGTGGACATCCTAGTATAGTCCATAGTCCACCACACATCTGCAAACCTCATTTTCCAAAAATTATTTTGAAAGTTATTATTCAACACACGATTTATACACACAACCCAGAATTACATACTCATATTTACTCTCTATCTCCTCTTTTTACGTTTTAACGTGGTAGCACAATGGCTCGGTAGTTGGCAGCGCTGTAAGTTATTCTGAGACCTGAGTTTGACTCAGACCAGGGCAAAATCTTCATGGAGTTTGTATGTTCTGCCTGTGTTTTTTTTTTCTCATATTAAAACATACATATATATATAAATAGGTTATAAGGCCCTTTTACACAGAACCTTCGTTCATGATAATTGTCCTGTGTAAACAAGGCAACGATCAGTCGATGAACGATCAAACGCACGTACATCGTCTGATTGTATTGTTTATGCTGCAAGAAATATTATCGTTTTCGGCAGCACATCTCCCTGTGTAAACACGGAGACGTGCTGCCGACATGATGGAAATGTATGGGGACGAGCGATCGTAATAACGATCGCTCGTCCCCATACTAGCTCCTTGTGAAAGGAGCAAATGAGCGCCGATCAACGAGCTGATCGGCGCTCATTTACACAGCCCAGGTCGGGCCGTTTAAGAGGACCCTTATTGTCCCAAGTGCGTATGTAAGATAAAGGACCTAGATCTAAGCTCTGAACGGAAACATTAAATGACTACACCGGCTATTAGAGATATTGGTGACATAATAATAAATGCATACAAATGAATAATGTCAGTAATAATCCAGATTATACAGAAGCCTTTCTGACAGTTTTTTTTAGTCTTTATAAAGGACATTGCTATCTGGTCTACTGCATGAAATGACTAATATATGGACAAAGAGATCAATTTGAGCGCCCTATAACCCAAAATGTGCCTAAATGTTTTATATACTTCATTCGGAGGTCAAGAAAATGAGAAATATGTAAAACCAACAAGTCCAAGAAGATCAAAATGTTCTAAAGAACTCTGCCTAGGGATGCTATTTTGAAAAGATGTTTCTTTAGGATCAATGGCCACCCAGACATACCCCTTGGAGGCATACACCTGTATATGTCAACATTACGCGTATAACTACATTTTGAAGACAAGCTGTTTAAAGTCTGTTCTTCATGAATGACTGTCTATGTCTACTAGAAAGATCTGAAAAGTCTCAATCTTCAGAAGAACAAAATAAGTCGCCTGTCAATTGTATGAGGAGGATACATAATAAGATATTTTAGACCATTTCGATGGCTGCACTCCTGTTGTGTTTGCTGGAGAAGACCTGGAACTTGGAGATGTCTCGAAGGACCATAGAAGTTGTTGGGACATCTCTTAGTCTATGACTGGTCTTAAGATATGATAGACCATTGCGCTGAACTTGAAGTCTGTGTATTAGATTGTAGTAGAAGGTATATGTCTTTAAGTTCTTGTATTAGGAGAAGGTTCATTAGCAGGACTTGAGGGTCTAAGTCTTAGGCTTTGTATAAGGAAGAAGGTATATGGTATGTTGTTATGTGGAGTGTGTCTTGTTTGTCGGTCTCTATTCTCGTACCTTGTACTATGTCTATGTATAAGGAAGTGCTAAGAGGTCAATGTCCTAAGGTTTGTGTCTTGAAGGCCTTTTTTGCCAAAATCTATCATAGTTCTTGACGGTATATTACCAGGAGTCCTGTTGTCAGTGTATAAGGAGAAGGTGAAATGTCTATGTTCTGCTGTCTCTATTTTGGGACGAGGTGAGTCTTCCGTATATTCGACAGGAGGGGGGTCTCTCTCCTGTTTGTCTAGCTCTCAGACAACACATTCTTCTCATTGTTTCTCTGATAATCAGTAGACAATAGACTTGTCTGTACTCACCATTCTGTGCTAATACAGCTCCCAATGTTCCCAGGAGAACCATCACCCCAGATATTAGTCCCATCTTGAAGATGACAAGACGTTGTCCCCTTCAAAGTCCCAGACAACACTACAAGACGTTAACTCCACATCTGAGCCAAATTATCTGGTCCCTGAAAAACTCCTGCCAGAAAGTCAAAAATATCCAAATTCCCGATTGTCAAATATTTTCCAAAACAGTGCAAAATTGTAAATTCTCACAAGGAACAATCAGGTCCAGTACAACAATAAAAAGCAAATACACATCCCCACGATGCAAATCTGTGCCAAATAAATAAAGCTTAAAAGGAGAAATTTAAAGGGAAGAATTAAACTTTGTTCGCAGAGAGACCAGCTCCACAGAGTAGTTGGGGAAAGCGAGTTGGGAAGTGCATGTTACACGGGGCGGGTGAGTGAGAGGGAAGGATTGTTTCTGAGCTTTGGAGTCTGCCCCTCCATTTGTGACTCACACACCCAGTGTAAGACTTTGTACAATAGCAGAGGGGGGACATTCCTTAGCAGGAGCTCATACTATACAGACGGAGAGGGGGGAGTAAATAAAACAGAGAAGGAGCTCACAGGGGCGAAATGTGCACTGCTGTAATGCTAGCCATAGACAATGATGGGATTCGACTGATAATCATGGTCTGTAATAATAATAATCGTTACTTCTCTGGTATTGAATTATTAGAAGGGTCAGTTCACTCGTAGGATAAATACTGCGGGTTTTCCGCAACTAAATAGATTTAGTTGCGGAAAATCCACAGCATGATACAGTCGCAGCAGAGAGGGTGTGATATGAATAAATCTCATCCACACGATGTGTAAATGATGAGCGGAAAAAAACGCTAGGAAATTGACATGCGGTGCGGTAATTTAATCCGGAGGATGTCAATTGTATTTGCGTAAACGCTGATTATTTGTTGCAGGATTTTTCTATTGAATTCAATGGGAAGGTAAAACCCGCAACAAATAGCAGATGTTGCAATTTTGTGGCCGAATCGCAGCAGCTCAGAAAAAACCCCCATTGTATACTTACCCAGAAGTCTCTGTTTTTTCGTCCAGGCCGGCCTCCTGGGATTACCTTTCATCTCATGTGAATGCTACAGCCAATCACAAGCTGCAGCGGTCACATGGGATGAAACGTCATCCCAAAGCTGCAGGACGTCGGAGGGACGCGTCGCCATGGTAAGTATTTATTTTTTTGTTTTCCTGTGCAGGATTTCCGCAGAGAACATTCCGGACGGAAAAATGCACCACATTTTGGTGCGGTTTTTCGGCCGGAATTCCCTGCGACACGCAGGGCGGATACGCTGTGTGCTTTTACGTAGCGTATCTGCCCTGTGTGAACAAACCCTAAGGATTATTACTAATTGTAATTGACTCCCTTAATCCCAGGGAATTGGCCTTTGTATGTTACGGAGAGGACTATAAGCCCCAGTGGGCACAGGGACCAATATATATATATATATATATAAATTAATATGTCATATTGATTCGTTTGTCCAATGCCCTAATATTAGAGTAGAAATGAGCAAAAACAAATAACAAACATCTGATAGAAACTGATTCCTTGGTTTCCTACGGGGTCAGTTTTGTGTCGAGTGACGCCAGACATGTCTCTGAGCTGGATAAACTTTGCGCTCAACATTTCCCTGCCAGGGTATGGATACTGCATAGGTTCAAAAAGTGCACAACTTTCCCATCAGTTGTGTCCGGACTGACCAGATTCAATTGATATATGTGAACGAGCCCTTATAGCCTTATAGGATTAATTTGCTATTTTCACAAACTGATCAAACTCTTTAGTTGAAGTGTTGGAGAAATGTATTCCGAAGATGTTGTGATTTGTTTTTACATTTTCTAAGGCTTCGTTCACATATCCGTTCCGGCTCTATTTTGATGTTCCGTCTGAGGTTTCCGTCAGAGTAGTACCCTGACTGACACATACGGAAACCATAGGTTTCCGTTTCCATCACCATTGATTTCAATGGTGACGGATGTGCAAAGGTTCTGTCGTTTTGACAGAATCAATCGCATAGTCGACTATGCTATTGAATCCGTCAAAACGACGGAAACCATGCACAACTGAGACAAACGGAAACCATTGGCACCGGATCCGTCACCATTGAAATGAATGGTGATGGAAACGGAAACCATGTTTGTGTCAGTCAGGGTTCTATTCTGATGGAAACCTCAGACGGAACGTCAGAATAGAGTCCAAACGGATATGTGAACGAAGCCTAACAAAGACACCCGGACAAAAAACAAATAAGAAGCAACATAACCTATGACAACACTAAATAAAGTGTATTATGAAAAACATACTGGAAAAGTTTTTGTTTGCTAACAGTCAAAATGACCATTGTACGATGCACCTCTGTGTATAGAAATACTCCCTCTGCTGGATCAAGAGAGGTTTTTTTTTATGCAGAATCCATGGTGTAATGATCCTCCTCTGAATTATAACACCTCAGGTAAGAAAGGTAGCAAGCAAATACATAAAATGTACTATATCAAGTGGCGTAAATAGAAAACAAAGTCTCCTATAGTAAAGATCAAAATGGGCCCCCCATTATGGTACCGAATTTTGCTTCCCAAGATCTAAAGGCCCTATTACACGGGCCAATTATTGGGCAAATGATCGTTCATAGAACGCTCGTTGCCGATAATTGCCCTGTGTAAAATCAGGGCAGCGATCAGCAGGTGAACGAGCAAACGCTTGTTCATCTGCTGATCGTATCATTTTACTCATCCCTGGGGATGAGTGATTGGAGTAACGAGCGGTCGTCCCCATACATAGCTCCTTGTGACTGGAGTAAACATGAGCCGATCAACGAGCTGTCTCCTTGATCGGCACTCATTGCACCGGCCAGTAAGAAGGCCTTATCTGTTTGTTTTCTCCTCCACACTCTATTCATGACACTTGGACCAATACTTTACCCTCTTGCTTGCCCACAATGTAGTTCCTTTGGACTGTGGAGTCCTGCACAGGTACTTGTTCCTCAATGGTGAAGGTGGCGGGACCAACCAGGGCTGTACCCCCCTCTCCAAGGGCCCCATACACCCTTGACCATATCTTCATATAATATTCACTTGACTTAAGCTGGTGATGGACATAAGAAAAAAGTTGGAAGTACTTATGTGCATGAGGTCCCTTGCTCTTGTGGGAGATAAGCTGCTGCCAGGAGTGTCTGGCAGCAGCTTATTCCCCATTTACCCATTGAAATAAACACGCACACTCCAGACCACCTCATATCATGACCAACAGGTCTAGAGGGAAGATCAATTTTGGCTCAAGATGGTAATAGATATAACAACTGCAATATTTCACAATAACCTAGTGTCAAAAACGTCATCTAATAACTTTTTTTCTACCTGAAGTGGTCACAATAGAACCAGAAGATGTCCTAGGTAATTGCTATTTGAGGATATACTCCCACTTTTTAGGGTGGCACCAGGTATAAATGCTGCCCCATCATCCTTGCACATACCTGTCAGAGATTTCGGGCTAAGCTGTTAAACCTGACACTGGGCTTGTCTGTTTTTGAGCTAGTCCTCTCATTAAAGGGACCTGACCTATTGACCTGGAAGGTTAGAGCAACACAATTAACCCTATAAATAAGGGTGTGAATGACGCCTGAGGCAGTGAGCAAACTTTGATCCTATCTCTAGTGGTGCAGAGTAGTCTGTGTCATGGTGGTGAGGGACCAGACATCTTAGTTACTTGATATCCTAATGGACTAGGGACATCATGGGTGGTGTATTAAGGACTTAAGAACCTCGGATGTCCAGGACTCATTTAACAAGACTTATCTGACAGGCAGAAGGACTTCAGAACCTGGATGTCATCAATAAAAGTGAGTCATGGAGATGAGATGTTTGATAAGAGCAATTTCATCTATTTAAATGGAAACTCTGCTAGAATCCAAAGGATATACCCAGTGAAAGAGATAGGTATAAGATATAGTCATAGGTGGGGGATGGTAGGATAACTTATTTTTCTTGCCGCCAGTTGTTCTTATTTTAAAGAAAACTTTAAAGGAACTGTATTCTCCTATTGCTTCATCCATCCTTGTGTTTTCCTGTCTGTATAATCACAGTAGCAGTGGTTAACCATTCCATCAAGACATGCATATATATATACTCTGATTTAGGTCATATATATATATATATATATATATATATATATATATATATATATATATATATATATATATATTGTGACATCCTGGGGACCACTTAGCTCATGGGATCGCCATCTCCCAGGTGAGATGGTTGGCACACATAGAAAGTTCACTCCAACTCCTTGAGTAAAAGGTTTAAACCAGCCGCAGCTAGCTTTATTGTGTTCACAACAGCAATCAGTGGTACAACAATAAACATACAAAATAAACCCTAGGCCGTCCAGCCTCTAACTAACTAACACATTCAGTGTCCCTCACTATGTGACACTGAGCCTTGTGCCCAGCACCTCAAAACCTTCAGTTTTACCTCACACAGTGGTGACTCTCACAGGCTAGCATGCCTGTCTTCCCCAGACTGAGAGCCCTGTGTGAACAGCACACACCTGAATTAAAGAGCCATCTCAGGTGAAGCCTAACTAAGCTCATCAGACAGCCCAAGACATGGACTGTCTGTATGGAGTGGAAGCCCGCCCTTCTCCTTCACACTCCAGCAAACCAGGCCCTATTCCAGGCTTTAGACCCAAGCACTAGCAGAGAAAACCCTCTCTGCTGTACATGCTCCCTGGTTGCTTAAAACCTGAGTTTCTGCACTGTCCAGTAGCTGCACTCCTACAATATATATATATATATATATATATATATATATATATATATATATATATATATACATCCATCCATCCATACATACATACACAGTCGAGTCACGTTATTATTACCACCAGCTAATATCCGGAGTAACCGCCGTGTGCAGCACGGACAGCAGCTAGACGGGCCGGGAGTGACTCAATAAGGAGCTGGTAGGTTCTCTCCGGTATCTGGAACTATGCTGATTGCAGTACATCCCACATTTGCTGGTGGGTGCGTAGGGGAGGATTCATAGAGCAAACAAGATGATCGAGCTGGTCCCACAGATGCTCAATTGGGTTCAAGTCTGGCGAATTAGGGCGCCAGGGAAGTACTTGGAAGTCTTGGTCGTGCTCTTCCAGCCACTGTCGGACATTTCTAGCCGTGTGACATGTCGCATTGTCTTGCTGGAAGATTCCATCTGCCCCAGGGAAGACAATCAGCATGTATGGGTGGACGTGATCTGCAACAATGGATTCATACCCAAATGGATTCAGAGAGCTTTTCACATGGATGAGTGGCCCAGAGAATGCCATGAAAAAAATCCCCAGGCAATAACGCCGCCACCACCAGCTTGTGTTCTCCGGCAATGGTTGCAGGGTATTTGTTCTCTGATGTTTCTCGCCAAACATGACAACGTCCATCCGTTCGATGAAGCAGAAAACGTGACTCATCGGAGAAGACAACCCTTTGCCAATCATCGGTGCTCCAAATTCGATACTGCCGTGCAAATTGAAGCCTTTTTTCCGATGCACCTTAGTTAGCATAGGAGCAGCGACCTCCGGTCTGCTGCGGAGCCCCATACGCAGTAGGGTTTGCTGAACTGTTTTAGACAGACGTCTGGTAGCCCCCTGGTTGATTTTCACGGTGAGCTGCTCCACTGTAGCGTGTCGTTCGGCCCTCGCTCACCTTCGTAGCCAACGTTCACCTCTCACATCAATGCCACTTGATGCTCTGCAGTTTCCACATCGGTTATTCCCAATCGTGCCATTTCTCCACTCACAATAGAAATCCGTTTTTTTCCCAACTGCTTGCTACCTAGTAAAATAGTTACATTGTAAAAAATACCTTTATTTAAATCAAGTCGGGACAAACAACATAGAATTTAAAACTACAATGTGTGTCGACCAGTAATAGTATCAAAGTTCCCATGCCATACAAGAGATAAGAATAACCCAATGCAAATCATAAGCACTGAGTAAAAGTCCTAGCTGTAGTCAATAGTATAGATCAGCTATCACTAAGTAAAGGTACTAACTATGGTCAATAGTAAAGGTCAGTTGTTAACATTGCTTTAAAATAGGATTAATATGGCCCCCCCCCCCCCCCCGACATGTTTCGCTGGCCCTTATATGTCCCAAAACTACTTAGGACGCTGCATCTGCGAAACATTGGGCTATTCTTATCTCTTGTATGGCATATTTATATGTAGTAAACTTTAATATACTTATATGGTATGTATCCCAAAATGGTCCTTATAAGAAGTGCAACAATCTAAAATACAAGGCGGCATGAATATAAAAGTAAAACTGTTATTGCGAAGGTCCTTAAAGAGGAGCTGTAACCTCTCCTGACATGTCTATTTGAATAAATAATTGTATTCCCCATTAAATATAAATTTTGGGGAGCCTTTTCTTAGAACTCTGCACTGTGCTATTCCTCTGTTATTTCTCCTGGAAATGTATGAATAAATTGACAACTGGGTGTTACCATTCCCTTTTTCAAAACGGTGTGTCCCCACATACTCTGACACTTTCAGCACTGATTGGACAATATCGGTCTGTGTAAGGACACACCCCTAACTGGTAACACCCAGTTGTCAATTTATATATAGATTTCTAGGAGAAATAACAGAGAAACGGCACAATACAGAGTTCTAAGTAAAGATGCTCCAGAATTGTTACATTATGGCGAATATAATTATTTACTTAAACTGGCAGGAGAGCTGATAGGTCCTCTTTAAGGACAAAGTTGGCTGCGTTTTTAACGGTTTAAAACATGTGATACTTACATTGATTGTACATCAGAAAGAAATGAAGACCTATCCAAGTTAAAACGACCTATCTTAATCCTGGACTTTGGGACCACCTAAAATGAGGTATCTTTTTTTTTTCTGTGGTAAATAGTGACTATATAATGGGGGCCGCACCAGATGCAGGACTGTTACACAAATTTTACCATAAACTCCTATTGGAGCGCGACTTAACAGGTTAAAGTTCTTGCAAGAAAGTTGTATCCTGTGATTTAGGTCATGTCCGCTGTCAGGATTGCATGTCACTCTCTGGCCCTTACCCTACTGAGGTCCTAGTGTCCGACTACTTGGATAGAGGCATGCTACAGAAGAGATATAGTATAATGTAATAATACATGAACCAGTAATAGTCACTTTCCTAGTTTTCGGAAAGTATTTTGAAGCTCACTGGATTTCCTCCAGGCAATGCTCATCTCAGGACTAAATTTAGACCTAAATTGATCTCCTCAGGGAATGATGAGAAACAGGGTCAAAGAGCTGTGAAATATGTGTCGAACCTGTTTCTATGACACGCAGGTGAAAAATGGAGATGAGAGCACAATAGACAAAGGCCAAGATTTAGTACAGGGTGAAAGGAGAGGGGCGGCTCATCTGTGGTTCACACGCGTCTCTTCTGACTCAGCTTTCTTGGATGCACATGGGATGGGATAAGGCAAAGACTGGGGTCAAATAAAAACATTACGATCCAGTCTGTAACTCAATGTGGTCAGACAAAAGCCAGAGCAATGGAAAAAGTCTTTTTTAAATAGTTGTTATAGCAGAACTTTTAGCTTTCGACATCTTAGCTTAAATCCTTTTATGTTATTGTGGGTGTCATCATATTTATATAAAGAATATTCCAGTCGCTACAGATATAAACATCAATGGTCGTGAACAGTACTAAAACAAAGGATAAAGATTTTGAAAAATAAACGTCCTCAAAAATGCAGTCAATGCGTGGGCAACACCAACACCAGGAAGAGTTGCAGCCTGATGATGTCATCGGGGCTTTAAACGGGCTCCCCACCTGCAGGCGATTGTTTGCTTATGTTGCTCTTATTTCAGATTCCATATTATTTTCGGCTCTGTTTGTTCTTCTGTCTTTGACCTTGGTTTGTTTCTTAAATTTCGCTTTTTGCCTGTTGTTCTCATTGTGAATCTCTCCGACCATGGTATTGACCTTTCGATACGATGCCTGGATTACGAGTTTATCTGTTGATCTGGTATCATTGATACTAACCCGACTTGCCTGACCACGTTTCATTCAGCCACCGCCTACCAGTGGTTGTCCCAGAGTCCAAATCTTCTGGCAGGGGTTTAGGGTAAAGGCTAAGGGGGGCTCCTTAGACTCCAATCCCTGAGTCAGCCAGCGCCAATCTGGTTGCGGTATCGCCTCCTGCTCATCATCCAGTCTCGGTAATACTGGATCTGCATGCCTCTAACCTGCTCTTCAGCACCCCTGCAGCCCTCTGGTGTCCCGCTCTCTGCCACGTCTTCCCTGTATTGAGTGTGATACCTGATACGTTATCTGACATGGGTCAATTTTCTTAATTCCTCCAAAACAAAGTGCCATCTAAGATATACATCTGGTTAGGGTATATGGTAAAAGAAGTCCTGGATACATGTATTCCCAATATAAAACAGAAATTATGGTAAAAGAGTATCCTCTAATTCTGCTCATTTGACATCCAGTACTCATGGGACAGAAGCTTCATTACTGAAAATGGAAGAACTCAATATCAAAGGGTGCTTCCAGATTGGTAGATCTCATGGACATTTAGAAATTATTAACCAAGTGCTAATGCTCATACACACACACAGCTGAACAATTTCTATAGAGAAGATAACATTAAACTGGTATGTGTAGGGAATAGGGATCAATGGTTTTACGTTGTGTGGACAAGGCAGGCTATCAGAGGGTTCAATTATCCCAATAACACAAACATTTCTCTATAGGGTTGAAGATTTAGAGGCTACATATGCGCTACAATGCAATATGTACGAGAGGTTGTACATTAAGTTAACATCTAAAACAACCATAGATATTACTGTCGGTTGATCCCACCATTTATGTCTATGAATTTTCCATGTCCTGTTCTATTGTTTTCCTCCATTAGCAGCACTGAAGGTATTTAAGGTTAGCTCCCCTCATCCTGCCCCCCATATATATCAACACGGCTGTGGACATGACACTTGTGTGCCTGGATCTGGCCAAGTTTACGTTAATGGAGACAACCCAGCTGTCCTCTGCCATCTCCCACTGGGAAAAACAGAGATATTTGATATTTTTTTTTATCCTGTCCAATCCCTGGTTTTCTTGAGATAAGTGGTGCCGAGCGTGTATGGCAGCCTCTCATCCCCTTTCTCCATAGAAATAACTTGGCTTGACCAAAAAGTAATGTAAACGGTGTTTATGTTTGACTGCGCTGTACAAGGAATAGTGGAGATGTTGCCCATAGCAAATATTAATTGGTGCCATTTTCCAACCTGCCTTAGGTCAGTTTCACGTGTGCATATTTTTAATCCGTATTATGTTTGCGGCTGATCTGAAGTTAAGTTATGGGGATTTTCAAATGGGCGTATAAAATCTATGCGTATTTTAAATATCCAACGTGTGTTATTTTTATCCATTTTGCAGATGCAAAATGATCATTAAAGTCTATGGAGAGTGTTCAAAATTTGGATGCATCCGTAATTCGTCAGTATTGCATGTGTATGTGTTTCCTATTCCTCCCTGAAGGACAACCCATCCGTATTATGAATCCTGTAGAACCTAAAAAAAATCAGAGCCATAATCTACCGATTTTATTAGGACAAATTTTCATATATTTTGCCTAACTTTGATACATTTCTCCAACCTGGCGTGTAATTGTACTGTATATTATTAAGATTTTCTTATCACCACCTACATCCATGCTCAAGACCACCCTGTTCCTCTGAAGGGTCCAGACAGCTGCTGCATCCACGAGGTTGCGTTAAATCTTATTTTCACTGTTGGGATGAATTAGTTGTGGCATTCAAGCACAAACATCCATGTCAAGATAGAACATAGGTCAAATATCCGGCTGTGTACAGACCTGCTCTACAGTCCCCTGTGGATTGTAGACTTCCTGAAAATACTAACTTCTTATGGTGATCTGGCAAATTGTAAAGAGAATTTACATCTAAAAAACAACAAAAAACAACAATAATCACAAACCGGTAAATAGAAAAGTCCTGATATCCACCTTTCTTGGGAAAGTTGAGTGACTGACTGACAACCTATGTGGCCACCATTAAAGGGATTGTATAGTATATGAACGTCTTACAGATGTTCCCCTACTCTAGAACCCCTCTATGATTAAGGGCAGAAAGTCGCTAAGTATCACGAGGATAGCCATCCCTTTGAATGACCTCCATGTATTTCTACATTTCATATGCAGGGGAAATGTATGGCTGACCGCAACTTCCCTATGTGATAGCGAACAGCTGACCGCTGTTTCAGAAGCCAGACCTGCAGTGATCATCTGATCTCCAGGATGGAGAGGTCACCTTCATGAGACAACCCTTGTGAAGCTCATCAGTTATAACCCAGCTTTCCTATAGTCCAGATAATCCACCTAATTATGTAATGTTACATTTGTCACTCTGGCAAGTTCTATCTTCTAAAATGCACAAGAAAGTTTTGTCTGTAAACTTTTACAAAAAGGAAAAAACCTTTTTGACTGCAGCTGGTCATGATGGTCCCATGGAATTAATAAAGGTCATTTGTAGTTTAATGTGGGGGGGGGGACGCTTTCAGGATAAGAACATAAAAGCATAAGCCAAAAAAAAAAGCAGGGCGCTGGGCACAGTTGGCAACGGTTCCGCTAGGGGCAATGAAGGGAATAGATGCAGCTGAGGACAAGAAGGGATATTGGCACAGCATAGAGAGACTAAAATGCATTGTGAGAGAGATGGATGAGGGAGCATGTAAACAAAGGGGAGGGCAGATCTCATACAGAGTGTAGAGGCGGGTGGAGTAACAAAAATGGGGGGGTGAATAGCAGAAAACATGAGAACGCAGAGACGCACGGATCTGTGACCTAGAAATTCCTCAGTATGATGGGATGGTATGAGAACAAGAGGCTGGGATAAAGGATCAGGGGCTGAGCAGGGAGAATGGGGGAAAATTCACCTCATGCCGGCCCTACTCTATACATTCATGAGGTCTCTACGTTAATGTACAATATATAATGTCAGTTTCTGTCCTCCTGTGCCTATGACCGCAAGCTTACAGGACTGCCCAGAGGTTTAACTTGAAGCTCTTGGGCCCCAACATAAAAACTTGAAGCTTTTGGGCCCCAACACAAAATCTGTAAGAGGGCCCTCCGACTATATGTGTAATTTATAGCACTGATCTCCCCACATGGGCAGAGGAACTTTGGACCCACCTCCGGCTCTGCACCCCCTAAGGTTACACCCCTTGGGTTGCCGTAATAGGTGGTCATTGGCATTACATCTAAAGTCCTGTTCTTGTGAGATATGATCTTTATGGCGGTGGTTCAGAAGACCCTCTGTCAGCATGATAGTTATCGATGGACATTCAAACATTTTATTGTTGCTCCCAGTTTTGTGAAATTGTTGGAACTGTGGCACCATAATATATCTATCAGAGGTATTACCAGAAGTCAAATCGGTCTTAAGACGGATTAAAGTACACAGCTACACAGGGGAGTTTCGAAAACTAGGAAAGATCCCAAAGTGCACCCCTTCAGGTATATAAAAATGTAATTACACCTACACAGACATATAAACAAGCAAATATATACAGATATAATCACACAGTTTTTCAGTGGTGGAGCTCTGGGGGTCCTCTTCATCATTTTGTGTGTGCTGATGTCACTTCCTGTGGAGCGATCAGCTGCTCACCAGATCCTAAAGGCCCTTTTACACTGGCCAATTATTGGGCAAACAAGCGTTCACAGAGCGCTCATTCCCAGTGTCAACAGGGCAGCGATCAGCAGCTGATCGTATAATTTTAAATACTGAAACTATTAACGTTGTCGGCAGCACATCTCACTGTGTAAACACGTAGATGTGCTGCCCACATGATATAAATGTATGGGGACGAGCAATCGGAGTAACGATCTCTCGTCTCCTTACATAGCTCCCTGTGAAAGGAGTAAACAAGCACCAATCAACCAGCTGTCTCGTTGATTGACGCTCGTTTACACGGCCCAAGCCAGGCCGTGCAAGGCTGGGTTCACACGAGCATGTTACGTCCGTAAAGGACGGAACGTATATCGGCCGCAAGTCCCGGACCGAACACACTGCAGGGAGCCAGGCTCCTAGCATCATAGTTATGTACGACGCTAGGAGTCCCTGCCTCGCTGCAGGACAACTGTCCCGTACTGTAATCATGTTTTCACTACGGGACAGTAGTTCCACGGAGAGGCAGGGACTCCTAGCGTCGTACATAACTATGATGCTCGGAGCCCGGCTCCCTGCAGTGTGTTCGGTCCGGGACTTGAGGCCGAAATACATTCCGTCCTTTACGGATGTAACATGCTCGTGTGAACCCAGCCTAATACCAAACTAACAGTGGAGGGGAAGAGGATCTTCTTCACTATTAGCATCAGACAATGGGCCCCTGGGCTTATGGGCCCCTAAACTGTTGATAGCCCAGTACTTCTGCCATTGACAGAATAGTCATGTACAAATGTTCACTATTAGAAATAATTTCATTTTCACAAATGTTTCACATTCTAATTATTCTTCTAAAGTAAAAAGTGATCTAATACCTAGAGGTTAGGTTCCTCTTACGCGGCCCGACATGGGGCCATGTAAACGAGTGCCGATCAACAAGACAGCTCATTGATCGGCACTTGTTTGCTCCTTTCACAAGGAACTATGGATGGGGACGAGTGCACGTTACTCCGATTCCTCGTCCTTATACATTACCATCATGTCAGCAGCGCATCTCCCTAATTACACAGGGAGATGTGCTGCCGATAATGGTAATATTTCTTGCAGCATAAACGATACAAACAGCCGATGAATAAGCGTTTTGAACGCTCGTTTGCCTGATAATTGGCCCGTGTAAAAGAGCCTTTAATGGTAACG